>NC_089588.1:133851282-134093559 GCF_019320115.1 Miscanthus floridulus
CACAGTACTACTCTACTACTACACAACACTACTCTCTACTTACACAACACTACTCTCTACTACACAGTACTACTACACAACACTTACACACTACTTACACAGTACTAAATATCAGGGAGGAAATGAAAAAATATTAACCGTGGCGGGCACGTAACAGCGCCCGCCGCGGTTAATAGATTAACCGTGGCGGGCAATTTAAGGTGCCCGCTACAGTAAACATTTACCGCGGCGGGCGGATTATATTGCCCGCCGCGGTTAATCCATGCGCTATATATGTGCCGCTGCTCGCACAAATTTTCTTATTGCCTCGCGCCCTTGATTTCGACCCGAAGGGCTGCCGAAATATTGCGCCGCCGCCGCCATCCCCGCCGCCGAGCTCCTCCGTGGTGACCCCTGCCCCCATCCTCCTCCCCCGTGCCCGTGCCCCGCCCCCGTCCTCCTCTCCCTTGCCTGCGCCCCGTCCCCGTGCTCCTCCGGCGCCCCGTCCCTGGAACCCTAGCTCCGGTGCGTCGCCGGCTCCGACCCGTCCGCCGCTGCCAAATTCCTCGACGGCCTTCTCCACCCTTCTCCAGTTCAGGCAGCACTACACAGCGCGCAAGGAAACAACGCCACCAGCGGTACGTGACCTAACCTCTGCATTTGGGATTTCATTTTTTTATTTATGAACTGAAACTATGAAAACAATTATGAAACCATGTCTGTTCATGAAAATTAGTAATGTGCATATGGAATGTCTACAAATAATGAAATAAAACATGTCTGTATAATCCTGCTGCTTGGTTTGCATGTCTCATGTATCTAAGATATTTTTACTATATTCTAGTACAGTTAAATGTCTCATGTATCTGCTATCAGTTATATATTTTCAGTAATCAAACCTCCAATTGGGGGCATAGATGCTGTGAGGTTATTTTGCAGTTGTATGAACTACTGAATGACCTTCATCGTATTTCACTTGAATCTGACAGGACACGCACAGCTATAGCTTTTGCCTGTGAACACTACTAGTATACTGCCTACTACTACTCCCTCCTCCTCTACTCCTCTACTCCCTCCTATACTACTAGTATACTACTGCCTACACTCTATAGCTTGATGCAAATTTTTTGATTTGTGAAAGGTTTTTGTTTAATGGGGCTGGTTCCTTTTTTGGCATATGCAATGATGAACTTTTTTGGCATTTGCCTCTCTTGCTTGTCATTGGCAGTTTGGCATTGCCAATTGCCATGATGCCCATTAATCCACTGCCTACACTCTACTACCTACACTCTACTGTCTACTACCTACACTCTATAGCTTGATGCAAATTTTTTGATTTGTGAAAGTTTTTTGAGATGGCTAGCTACTACTTATCCCCTTACTGGTACTCTACTGCTTGATGCAAAATGGTACTTGTATTACCTATTGCTCTCTACCACTGTTGTCTTACTACTGCTGCTGCTACTCTGAATTCAACTGAACTGCTATACTACACTTGGTGAATTTTGAACTGCTATACTACTGATCTATGATGCTTTTGGTGAACCGTAGCATTTGAATTCAATTCTTTTTGCTGCCTATGATGCCAAAGAAATTTATGACAAAATTCTGAGCATATGCCACTGCCTATGATGCACCTTGCCTTTAAACTAATTATGAGCTAAATTTGTGAGAATTTTGAGATGAATTGGTCACTCTGCTGCAATTTTGCCAAATTTGATATAATTTGTGAGAATTTTGAGATGAATTGGTCACTCCCTCCTTTACTACTAGTATACTACTACTACTGCCTACCTCTACTCCCTCCTGTACTACTACTAGTATACTACTACTACTGCCTACTACTTTCTAGTAGTATACTACTACTAGTATACTACTACTACTGCCTACTACTACTCCCTCCTCCTCTACTCCTCTACTCCCTCCTATACTACTATTCTACTACTGCTGCTCCTGTTTTTGATTTGTGAAAGGTTTTTATTTAATGGGGCTGGTTCCTTTTTTGGCATATGCAATGATGAACTTTTAAACTTATTGCTGAGGCAGTGGCATATGCAATGATGTGAACCCTTTTATGCTGAGGCAGCGGCGATGATGATCGAGTGCCCCCGCTAAACTAGGATGGCTTGTATACCAGATACAAGCAACCAGTTTAAAAGCGATGTGATGACAATGGGGCAAATCTGAGCCAACTACTACTACTTTACTACTCTAGTACTACTCTACTTTACTACTCTATAACTGTGTCTATACAACTGAAATATGTATTCATTGTAGCTTTCCAATGGCGGAGGAACCGATAAGCGAATGGCGCGACCCTACCCCTAGTGCATCATCATCAACTAGCCTCGAGAGCCAAGTGTCCGTGACCCCGAGGCCAACAAAGAAACGTCGTACAGAGGACGATGATGATCCGACCTACCAACCGAGGGACGACGAAGTTGAAAGTGCGCGGTCTCCAAACCCTGAACAGATGCCGGTGGTGCCTCGAGAATTGAATTTCGAGGAGGAAGAAGTCAGTGACAAAGAACCCCCCGCTCCATCTCCAACCACTTCAGGCAAGTCTAGTGGTCAGAGGACAAAGCTGAGAAGGGGGGAACACGGAAGGCACCGGAGGGAAATCCACGGCGAAGTCCATGTGATCCATGAGGTGGGACCAGAGGGAAACCCGTTGTCGCCACCCACGGTCCTTGCCAAGTTCAGCAACCAGGTGGCATGTATAGTCAAGGACAAGGTGGAGATCACTTGGGTGGAGTGGAACAATGTCCCGGTCGACTACAAGACACATATCTGGGGTGAGGTGACGAGGAGCTTCCATTATCCCAAGGACGCCGATCTGGACAAGTGCAGGGAGTGGGTCATGCACGTGGCAGGAAGAGCCTTTAGAAACTTCAAGTCCATGCTGACCAGGTACTACCTGAAGCTAGGCAAGTCACCCTGTGTCAAATACACTATGGTGAAGGAACATCACTGGGAAAACTTCAAATACACTATAGGCCCTAGTGGCGGGAGGAAGAAAGGGCTAGAGCTGCCGCCGGGCTTCCCGATCCGTACGATGGTGTAGACTTGAGGGCTAAGGACTTCATTTATGCCCGCAAGCCGAAGAAGCTCAAGGAGGGTGCGAGCAAGTTCAATGAGCCGAAGTTCGAGGAGGTGGAGAGGGCTCTCATCGAGGCCGCTAAATCCAAGGATAGCTTCGAGGTTCGCAGGGGCTAGGACTTGCTAACCCTGGCGCTGGGAACCCCCGAGCACCGTGGTCGCGTCCGTGGTATATCGTCGAAGATGAGCTAGAACTCAGTGGAGTCATGGCAATCCGACGCTGCCACATACCGGTCAAGGCAGAGGTACAAGGAGGGCATATTTCAGAAGGGCTATGATCAAGGCATGGCTGAAATGATCAGTCGGTCCATAAAAGAAGCCTTCACGAGCAATGACCCAGATATGGTGTCGATGAGGTCACAGATGCTTCGCCAGGCTGGCGTGGCGATGCCACAAGTTCCACAAGGGCAGACACAAGGGCAGCCACTGCCGATGATCGAGGATCGCCCAAGGCACCCCGTCGACGACATCCAGCAACCCATGCGCGTCCACCTCAACATCCCGTTCGGCAGGGCAAAAAAGTTGACCGTGGGTGAGGGTTACATGCACCCCAAAGAAGATATCAAAGATTTCAACCAAGACCAGATCCCTGCCAACTATGCTGCCGTGATACTTACATGGTATGCGACCCAATACGAAGAATTTGAAATGGAATATCCAACTGCACAAGGGGTAATGATCCTTGGAGCTGCCATTGGTTCCGAAGTCCTGTGGAACAAGGACGACATAGAGATCATTCTCTCGACGCCGACTTCTACGCCGATGGCGACACCAGCATCACAACCATCCGTTGCCGGATCTTGTCCCCCTGATGATCCGGATCACGGCGACGGCGATGACGAAGGCAATGGCGGGGATGACAAGGGAAGGAAGTCACCCCGAGGCACAAGCCCTCACCCTCGTTCTCCTCCTCCAACAACAAGTCCACCTCCACCACCCGATAGTCCGTCTAAGGGCACAAGCAAAGGACCGGGAGGCACGGAGGAACCGGGGGCAAAGACACTGCCTGCTGCCATTGCGAGCACAAGCCACTGTCCTCCACCACCGGCGAAGACTAAAGGCGACCAAGGGCATCTCACATACTCACTTGAGTTCGAAAGGTATGGTAGCGGCGAGCATAATTTGCTAATAACTTTTCTTTGCCATAATATGGTACTAACATTTCTATCCCAGGCCGAGATCACCTTTCCATCTATTTCCTGAATCGGATGACTGCCCCAACCATTACGAGCATGGGAAGTTCATGATAACCAAGGCCCAGCTCGTCGACGAGGAAAGGTGGGAGACAAGGAGGTTTCATCTCTGGTACATGGAAGCGGCAAAAGCTGGCCTACATGGTTTTCTAGTCAAGGTTGTGGCGGAGTACTTCCACTTGCTCGGCAACGATGTAGAACTCCCCGTGGACTTCCACGACATGTACAGACTACTACGGGAACAAGACCTTGACATCGCCCAAGTCACCTTGTTCTCTATGTAAGTGATGAATTGCGAGTTTCACATATCACCTGCCTTTGAATCGGTCAAGACTACTTATATATGCCACGATGGCTTGTCCTTGTAGGTTGATGGCCTATATATCCAAGGAACTAAAACTTGATGTTATCTATCTATCTCCAATGCATATTGCTCAAAGAGTCATCATTGGTTATCACCTAGATGACAATCATCCAACCATGAAAGACTTGACCAAGCGACAGAGAGAGGCGCACAGGAAGAAACTGATGGTCAATGAGAAGTTGAACATTTCAAGGTACATACTAGGAGCAATGAAGAAGATCAGGAGAAATGGGTGTATCGTAGCTGCCTACCACTTTGGGTAAGTCGAAGACATGCCTGTAGAGATAAGTGGGTAGCTAGCTAGTATTATTATTTCTCATTGTAACCTATATTTTGTTTCAATGGCTCAGCCAAGGCCTCGAGGGTCACTGGGTTGCATTTATCATCTACCCTCAGGATGGCAGGGCCTGCGTATTTGATTCATTGAGAATGCCAAACTTAAAAGGGTACAAGGCCTTTGAAGATTGCCTCAGAGTGTAAGTGACTGAACTGTCTTCTCATATGCGTTCTAATGCCCTGCCTAATACTAGTACATTTCATATAGCGCTTATAAGGAGTACGTGAAGGATCCTGAATGCTATGATCGAAGAACAGAGAATTTTAAGGCTAAGCATAAGAACCGCATCAAAATCAGACGCAACTTTCCGGTAAGTATTTGAAAGGTTTAATTGTGCTTTCTGTTCATAAGCGTTCTAATGCCTGTATTCTAATGCTTGTGTATCGATCATGCAGTGTGCCAAACAACCGGTAGGATCACAAACCTGTGGCTTCTACGTCTGTGAGTACCTGAGGGAGTGCAAGTAGTACAACAGCAGTTGGAGGGTGCTCAAGAATGGATTGAACTGGTGGAGAGACGTGCAGAGCACCCAACACTCCTTCAAGCAGATAAAGGCGGACATATGTAAGTTTGTCTTAGACAAATGCGTGCTTGAAGGGAGCACGTTCTTCAATGAGAACAGCCAGCTAGCGATTTTACCGGAGTACGAGAGGCTGAGGAAATGGCCCACGATAATGCGTCCGCAAGATTACTCCTTAGGGCATGTATAACGACTTTAATATGTAAATGTAATGAATTAACGATGACAAGAACGACTAAGTGAATGTATATATATATGTATATTATCTCATGTGTAATGCCTGCATACTTTTTAAGTTTAATCTGTGAAATCTGGATGTGATTTGAATTTGAATTTGAATTTGAATTTAATTATATGCTGTTGTATTTTTTTTAATTCAGGAAATAATTTACCGAGGCGGGCAAATAATAATGCCCGCCACGGCTAACGAACATAACCGCGGCGGGCGGTGTACCGTGTCCGCCGCGGTAAAATAATTTACCGTGGCGGGCGGTTCAACGTGACCGCCATGGTAAAAGTATATTTACCGCGGCGGGCACATTACACCGCCCGCCGTGGTAAATTGGTTAACCGCGGCGGGCAAAGCCGCCCGCCGCGGTTAAGCCACGATTTACCGTGGCCTCTAGGCCGCGGCGGACGGCTTTGCCCGCCGCGGAAAATCAAAAACGCCCGCCTCCATTAAAGTTTGTGTAGTAGTGCCTTTTCTGTTATCTCCTAGATCTAACCGACTTGTTATCCTGCCCCTGGACTATATAAGGCGGGTAGGGACCCCCTCCAAACGCACGCAATATCATACGATAGCCAATACAATCCAATAGAACACAGGAGTAGGGTATTACGTCGTGCTGATGGCCCGAACCTATCTAGCTCGTGTATCTCTGTTGCCTTCTTATCCTCGATTACATGCATCTCTGTCGATCAATCTACCTTCGTGGGACACCCCTCGGAGGACTGCCGATGATATTCTATCGACAGTTGGTGTGCCTGGTAGGGGTGTGCGTGCTGTTTCCATGTCAAACAAGATGATACTTTCCGCAGGCTCATTGTCCCTCCCGTAGCCCGGCCAGATCTTCACGGTCGGATTAATCTCTTGGATCATCAACACTGACGGAGTCGGAGAACTCATCGAGTCGGTGCAGATCGATACTACGCCAATCACCCCAACACCTGCGACTGTAGATCCAATCTCAGAACCACTTTAAGGTTGCCTTCATCGACAACTCGCCGCCCTCTTCCCTACTACCCGAGGAGGCAGATTAACAGCGATGATCTGATCACGTCCATCGATCAGGTTGGCCAGAAGCTCGCCGATTGCCTCTCCATCACCGAATCGGCTCTGATCACTCTGGCTTAGCGCCAACCACCCTTCGATCCAAATCTATCAGAGGCTGCTTATGAAATTCCAAGGGTTACAGCGCTACCCTTCGGGCTCACCAGCGCTACCACTGCCTATCAAGACGCCCTAAGGTGCAAATTCGTCGACCAGGCGGGAGTTATCCACCCTCTTGCCGACTAGATCGCCGACCAGCTCTCTCCGACTGTCAACATGCTACACGTCAGCCAACGCCATGAAGCATCCCTCCAAACCATCCTCGAGGAAAATCCGGACTGTGAGTCCTAGGGCTCTACAGAGACCATCTCCAAAACCTCCACTGTGCAACCTCCTTTGTCGCCCTTCCGTGGAGGCGAAATCTTCAACGTCAGTGTCCACAGCCCCCCATGGGATAGGGAACACAGAGGAGGAACGCACTGCCCGCATCAACAGGAACATCAACCGCGTGTAGCGCCGAGCAAATGAGGATGCCCTTGCACTAGTCGTGGCTGCTCGCAATGATTAGCTCGACTCTCAAGGAAGTCCATGCTCACTCCACCACAACCTCATCGATGAATTTGTCCGTGTTGATAGCCACGATGTCCGCCAATGAGCGCCAACTTGGCCATGGCCGCCAATGAGCTCGCCTGGCTCCTGCAAACACCAGAGGTTGCCAAGGTCGCCGCCATGCTTAAAGCCGTGCACTGCCAGGTCAACGAGATCCGCCAGGATCAGAGACCTTCCTGCTCGATGAGCATGGTTCGCCGATCCACTGCCCCTAGATCAAATCGCCACCATAGCAGTAGCCACTTCACCGACCAGCATCGTGATGATGCACTACCCCTCCAGGGGAGCTAGGGGGACCGCCTCGGCCACCATCATCAACACGACCAAGAGGTCGAACAAGACATCTGAACGCACCTCAACAACCTCTTGGACGCGTGGCATTGAATCGACGACCATTGTTTTTCTCGCCATGAAGAAGAAGTACGCCAGCGTCAAGAGTACGAGCAAGAATTCGGCGACCCAGACGCCGCCCTCCAGCCACTCAATGCCGGCAATGCCACAGACGGTGATGATCCCGAGGGGCCCCGAGCATTCACTAGGGTGCTCCAAACACTCTAGTGGCCCCATGGTTTCAAAATTACCAGGGTCGAGCCCTATGAGGGATGGATGAACACCACACAGTGGCTACAGGCTTTTGCCACTGCTGTGCATGCCACCGAGGGAGATACCAGTGTCATGGCAAACTGTCTTCCCGTCATGCTCACACCAACTGCGATGAATTGGTTCAGAAGCCTCGCCTCGGACTCCATCGGATTCTGGGAAGAGTTGAAGAAGGTCTTCACCGACAACTACATGGCTATGTGTACTCAGCCAGGCACCAAGCATGACCTAAACCACATCTACCAGAAGTCGTTCGAGCTCCTCCGTAGCTACATCAGATGCTTTTCCAAGATGAGGAACTCTATTCCTAACATCACGAAAGCTGAGGTCATCAACGCTTCGTCCAAGGACTCCATCACCGCGACCTTCGATCCAAGTTTAATTGTAAGCCGCCAATAGGGATTGACGAGATGATTACGACTACCAATCAGTACGCCGACATCGATGAGGCTGAAGTACGCTTGAACGAGGATGCGGGCACTCATCGACCAACTCACCACAGCGATGAGTGTCCCGACGACCGACGCCACAATGACTACCGCTACAACGACTGCAGTCATCATCGGGACAGTGGCTGTGACTGGCCAGAAGGATCCAAGTCTAGTCAATATTGCCGCCACCGACCAGACCACATCATCGCCGCCGTTGATGAACCTCGCGCTAAGCGCAACTACAACAAATAGTACAAGAAGATTCTTGAAGGCCTATGCCCTCTCCACAAAAATGCCAAACATAAGATGAAGGATTGCCTCGGCTTGGCTAAGGAATTCTAGGCTAAAAAGCCAGACGACGACAACAACGATGGAGCCGAAGGCCGCCGACCACCTGGGGCAACAACAACGCCTTCTAGGATCACAACAAAGTGGTTGCCGCCATCTTCAGGGCCTCGCCACTGCCGAGAACAGAAGAGATCAGAAGCTCACCGCTCGCTAGGTGCTCGCCGTCAGCACGGAAGACACCGTCGCTAACCCCAGCTATCGCCCCTAGTCCGAGGTCCCTATCACCTTCAACATGGCTGATCAGTGGGCATATATCCCTTACATAGGGCGTTTGCCCTCGTCCTCGACACAACCATCCAGAAAGTGCTTTTTAGAAAAGTGCTCATCGATGGCAGGAGCGCTCTGAACCTCCTCTTCGCCGAAGCCCTAAAGGAGTTGGGCCTCAGGATAGGAGACCTCACACCCTCTGACTCCTTCTGGGGTGTGGTACATGGAAGGGCATCTAAGCCGCTTGGAGAGATCACCCTCCTTGTATAGTTCAGCACGGCCAGCAACTACTGCGTCGAACACATCAACTTCTATGTCGCCGACTTCAACACCGCCTACCATGCCATACTTGGTCGGCTAGCTTTGGCCAAGTTCATGGCCACACCACACTATGCCTATCTAGTCCTGAAGATGCCTTCGCCTGTAGGAGTCCTGGCCCTACGGGCCAACCTCTCCATCGCCTACGCCTGCGAGATAGAGAGTCTCGCCCTCACCGAAGCCACCGACCTCTCCATCTAGATGGCTAGCGTTGTCACCGATGCCAAGACGGTGCCTGTCGATGACCTAGAGATCCCATCGCTGGAGCCTCCTCGTGCCTCTACCAAGTGCAAGGAAACCAAGGAAGTTGGCCTCGGCCTCGATGACCCCTCCAAGACCATGAAGATTGGGGCTCACCTTGACCCTAAATAGGAAAGCGTGCTCGTCTTCTTCCTATGTGCCAACGTCGATGTGTTTGCTTAGAAACCTACAGACATGCCGGGGGTACCACGGGAGAAGATCGAGCACTCCTTAAATGTCTCGCCGACCGCCAAACCGATCAAGCAGAAACTCCAACGATTCGCACACAGTAAGAGAGAAGTGCATAATAGCAACCAGCAGGAGCCATAGAAGATAGAAGAGAGTAGATAGTAGAGCACCAGCAGCATGAGGCAAAATTCAGTTAAGAGTAGTAGCTAATATCCAGTGACAGAGCAACAGATAGAAAGGTAGTAGTATAGATGCATCATATAGGCATCATATAGCCAGCCAGCACCATAGCAGATTTTTGGGGAAAAATGGCAGCAGTACATGAGTAGTAGTAGTATAGGAGTAGTTCAATTTTAGGAGAGTAACCAGTACATGAATTCAAGTAACCAACATATGCATCATAGTAAGTGGGAATATGCTCATGTGCATGAAACCATACAACAAACCGAAATAGAACTAATACAAATCATCTCAATACAGATAGTCTAGACATGTCACCTGTAGTATCTCGCATTTCTCACCAATATTAAGTTGTGAGGACCCCATATCAAACAATAGATGTATTCTTGGGAAGAAAAAAGGCAACATATCCTATGGTGACACCAAATCCATATATCAGAGCACCTGACTCTAAATTTGGGTCATGTTAAACTTGTGAATTGATGGGTCTTAAGTACATTTGGAAACAAATATAAAATTCATGAGAGATACAATTAGGTTAATAACATAAGATCTGCAAGTGTAGTAAGGGCTAGCTGAAAAAGGCTATTCAGATCAAAATAGGCTCTAAAAGTCAATAGACCAAAATGGGTAACCATAAACCACACTAGAAGTGAATTTCAAACACCTTATAAACAAAATCCATACCTCATAAACAAGGTATATACAGTTTGCATAAATGCCACCACATTGTGAATATCATGACAGTAAGATTTCTACCATGAATCAACTGAAAACATCCTGTTTATTACTTGTGGCGACACCAACATAAGCACCAGCCATACCTGACACAATACCACAGATCCCAAATAAACCAACAATGCACCCAAAAACATAATAGCAAACAAGTTGGAGCAACTGAGTAAGTAATAAACAGGACTCATGAAATAAGTTCAGCCCAGTTTCAAGGGACTGCTTCACCTGACCCTTCCAGTTTCAACACTGATAACTAGTACATGATAAGATTATTCCAACTGGCCAGGACACAGGAGATAACATGAATGCAAATGCCAAATTCAGTTAAGGGATCAAACTGAATTCTCACAAAAATAACGAAAAAGTGGCAAGTGCTCAGTTTTCTAAATCACATCGTGGGCACTGGCATATGCTCACAAAGGTAGAGTGTATCACAGGCCGCATACAGCATCATAGGTAGCATAGGGCATCATAGGCAGCATATAGAGCATCACAGGCAGCATATTGAGCATCACAGGCACCTCGGTGGCAGATGGCAGTGCCGGGGAAGATGGAGCCGGCCACGGATGAGGATGCACATGAGGGGAAGTTAGGGAAGACAGAGGGCCTCCGGTGGAGGGGTGCCAGTGGAGGAGCACCGACGTCGGTGGAGGACCATGGGTGCCGGGTAGCACGAGCAGCTTGGCTGCCCACCGGTCGAGGTGCGCTCATGCCAAACCCTAACGGGCACCGTACCGAGCTGGGCCATTAGCCGGGGGACGGAGCGAGGATGGCAGGGGAGGCGCGCGGACGTCGGAGATCTCGGGCACTGGGGCGCTCACCGGGGAAGGGAGCACACCGGGGTTGCTCAACGAAGAGCGCGGATGCCAGGGAGCACCAGGGAGATTGGGCGGGGAGCCTAGCGGTGGGAAGCACCGGGGAGATGGGGTGGGGACCCGACGACTCAAACCCTAGTAGCGTTGGGGTGGCGGCTTAGTGGACTGCGTCCGTGCCATAGAGGTCAGGGAGGAGGCGACGGCGACGATAGATTTTGGCAGCCTGCCAGTGTTTGAGAGAGTGAAATGCGCCCAAGACTTAGCCAATTTGAGCCATCCCGTGTGCTCTAGTATATATATATGGGCAATGATTTGTAGGGGCAGTTGAGATTATAAGCCGCCACTACAAATCAATTTGTAGAGGCGGTTCCAGAACAAGCCACCCCTATAAAGATTTTTCATTTTAAAAAAAATCAAAATCCATACTTTCTTATTTAGAAATAAAACGTTTGCTGATATATAGTAATTTTTAAATATTCCATATATATATAAACAATTTGCTAATATATTTATATAAATAATTCCATACTTTCTTGTTTACAAATAAATAAAAAACATATTTTAAAAATTGAGATTTTGAATTTTGAAACATCGAATAGAATTTTAGGAGGCTAAATGACCTCAAATTAAAATTCTTTAAATATCAAAGTTGTATAACTCATCAAGATGTACAACTTTTATTTTGGTCATCTTATCATTTGACTTTGTTTGAAGGACTCAAAATTTGAATTTCAAAAACTTTCAACTTGTAACAACATTTTGAAAGAGTATATGATTTGAACTGAAAAAGTCATGAATATAAAGGTTGTACAAGTCATCAAGATGTATAAGTTGCTTTTTGGTCAACTTTTCATTTGACAAAGTTTGAATGATTCAAATTTTTGAATTTCAAAAAATGATAACTTCAAACTAGATTTTGAAACCCTAAATGGTTTTAGCTAAAAAATCATGAATAACAAAGTTGTTGAACTTATCAAGATCTATAACTTTTATTTTGGTCATTTCTTCATTTGAGAAAGTGTTAGCAAACATTGTTTACAAATTGACATATCCCTCATCTAGTTTCATAAACTATGTGTGAGATTCATGAATTTGTGACCTATGTTTGCTAACACTTTCTCAAATGAAGAAATGATCAAAATAAAACTTGTAGATCTTGATGAGTTCTACAACTTTGGTATTCAATAGTTTTTCAGCTGAGATCATTTAGTGTTTCAAAATTTGGCTTGAAGTTGTAGTTTGTTTAAATTCAAAATTTAAATTGTCCAAACAAAATTGTAGGAAAATATGAATAAACTAATAGCAGTAAGAACTCGACAAATTGATAGAGCATGATTTTAGAAAATTTTAGGAAAAAATCATCACATTTGAAGTTAGTACGAGGGAGAAAGACAACTTATAAGTTTCAGAAACTTGTAACTTGTCTTTCTCCCTCATACTAACTTCAAATGTGATGATTTTTTTCCTAAAATTTTCTTAAATCATGCTCTATCATTTTAGTCTGGACATCTATCTTTGTCACTAATTTTGAACATTTTAAATTTTGAATTTCAAAAAATGACAACTTTAAACCCGATTTTCAACCAATAAATGATTTCTGCTGTAAAGGTGATGAATATAAAAGTTGTATAACTCGTCAAGATCTCCAACTTTTATTTTGGTCATTTATTTATTTCATAAAGTGTTAAGTGCTTGTTTTAAGTGTTTCAAAAGTAGCCCGAACATGTTGCAGTAGTAATAAGTGCCTGTTTCAAGTGTCTGCGTGTTACAGCTATTTTAGTAGTAATAGAATGGATGTTGCAATATGTTCATCTAGATATTGCAAAGGGTAGTCTCACACACATGCATAAATATAGTCTCACACATATACATAAATATATAGTCTCACACACACACACATAAATATATAGTCTCACACACATGCATAAATGAAGTCTTACAAACACACACACTTACACAAACACTGCACGTTCAATAACTAGCTAGCCCGCTGTAACGATTTTTCCCTTGACACCTTTTTATTCCCACGGCAATATGTCTTTGGACAGGTTCTTTTCCACAACACTGATCTTCTTAGGAAAGTCTGTGAATAGCGGCATCTCATCGTAGTTATTGTAAGCTTCAACATCGTCCACACCATCAACTCTAAAATGTGCTGTTTCCCGGAGGCAACCACGTGCTTTGTCTTCTTCTTTGGGCGAGGTTACTTTGTGGGTCAGGCATATAGAAAACTTGTGTGACATGTGAAGTGATCACCCAAGGGTCATCTTGGTAGCCTAGATTCTCGAGGTCTAGGACTCTCAATCTGATCTCGTTCAGTTGGTGTTGTTTGATCCAGCGACATCGAAATAGAGCCACCATTATATCCCTTCCATAGTCAAGTTCCTGTATCTCTTCAGTGATGTCAAAGTATTGGATCTTTCGCTCCACTCCATCGAGAGCTTCTATTCGAACACCGCTATTTTGGTTCACATATTTACTATCCTTTGCATGGGTATAGTACGTGTACCCATTGATGTCATAAGCTTTCCAAGATATCACTTGTCTCGATGGCCCCTCCGCCAACCTACTGATGGTAATAGAGTCTATAGTTTCTCCAGGCATTATGTTTTGGTCCTTCAACCATGTAGTTAGTCATTGCTTGTGCTGTTTCATGACCCAATCATCTGAACAACCATTTCTCTCTGCCATAATAATAGACAAGTGTTCATCAATGTACGGTTGCATCAGTTGTATACTCTGCAAGATACTGTAATGCGCCCGACTCACTTTTTTGTAATCATGGTCGATGAACACTTTTCTACCACCGGTGCCCTTCCCAGCCAGGCTACCCTTATGACGAGAATCAGGTTTACAAATCTATTTCTGTGCTTTTAGGTACTCTTGATAGCACTTGACGACTTATTTAGTACTGTAACCCTCTACCATGGAGCCCTCTAGGTATGCTCGATTATGCACGTATCGGCTTAGAACCGACATGAACCGCTCGTAGGACCACATTTCATGCAAGTAGCAAGGGCCCAGCGCCTGTATCTGATAAACCATGTGAATCATGAGATGTGGCATTATATCAAAAAAAGCAGGAGGTAAACACATCTCTAGTTGGTTTTGTGTCTCCACCATTCATGTAGGTCACTCAGCTCTTTCTTGCCAATCGTCTTCTGTGAGATCTTCGAAAAGAAGTAGTACATGTGGGTGATGGCCATTTTTAAGAACTCTAGCTTTATAGCCCTAATTGCAATAGGTAGAAACACTGTCAGCATCACATGACAATCGTGAGCCTTGCAGTGTGTTATTGATAAGTCCTTCATCGACACTAGCTTCTTCACATTCGCTGAAAACCCAGTCAGGACTTTGACCCCCCTCAGGAAAGTGCATATAGCTCTCTTCTCTTCTGGTATTAGGTTGAAGCACGCCGTGGGCAGAGTGTATTTTCCATTAGCCTCAGGTACTAGGTGAAGCTGTGGCATCATGTTTAGCTGCACCATGTCTTTCTGTGATTTCAGTCCATCCTTTGACTTGCCTGGGTCCATCAAGGTAGCAATGAGACTCTCAAAGACATTCTTCTGCACATGCATAGCATCAATGGCATGGGAGACCTCCAAGTCTGACCAATAAGGCAGACACCGAAAGAAGATCGATTGTTTCTTGAAAGGTACGCCTTCGACAGGAGGTGTGCTTCTATCTCTATTCGTCCCATCCAGATTCTTCTTTCCATAGACGATGCATATATTTTTCACCATTCTGTACACGTGTTCTCCGTTATGACGTCTTTCCGGAGGGGGTTCAATCTCTGAGGTGTTGTCATAAAATCTAAAGAATAATTTGCTGTGGTACTTGTGACTTGTCTTTTAGAAGCGCCGGTTCCTTAGGTAAACTATCTTCTTGGATGCATCCAAGAACACCCATGTAGTACCATCCAAGCAAACTAAGCAGCCCGTCTTCCCTTTGATCTGTCCAGACAAAGCAAATAATGTGGGATAATCATTGGTAGTAACAAATATTATTGCTTTACATATGAAGTCCTCCTTTCGAAACGCATCGTACATCGGCTCCCCATGCCTCCATAGCCTCTCCATTTCTTGCATCAAAGGCTCAAGGAACACGTCTATATCAATGCCTAGTTGTTTAGGGCCAGAAATAAGAATAGTGAGGAGAAGGTACTTTGTCTTCTGACACAACCACGTTGGGATATTGTACATGGTCAAGATCACTGGCCAAGTGTTGTGGTCTCTCATCCTATCATTGAAGGGATTCATTCCATCGGTGCTCAAGCCAAACCGTACATTACTTGGGCCATCGCTAAATTCTTTATGCTTCTCATCGATCCTTTTTCACTGACTACAATCAGCTGGGTGTGCAATCTTATCATCATCCACCTTACACACATCGTCCCACCATGTCATGAGTGCGGCTTTTTTAGGGTTTAGGAACATACATCTTAAGCGGTCGGTCATTGGCAGGTACCACATTACCATGGTAGAAATTCTTCTCTGCTTTGCATCGTTGCCTTGGAGTGTCCTCTAGGGGCTGAGATTCTTGTACCACATTTTTCGTACCCTTCTTATTCCTCTTTTGCCCTATGGAGGCTTCATCCCCACCATAAAGGTAATTGTTCTTGTATCGGCTGGCCCCACACCGGGCACATTTATTCAGTGACTTGAACGTTTCGCCACGAAAAAGGATACAGTGGTTGGGGCATGTATGTATTTTTTTCAACCCCCATTGTCAATGGACTTATGACCTTCTTCGCTTGGTATGTGTTGGTGGAAACTATGTTTGGTTGTGGCAGCACCCATGATAGGAGACACAATAGATCATTGAAACTACAGTCTGACCAACCGTACTTAGCCTTCAGTATGAGTAGCTCAAGCACAAAACGTAGCAATGTCCAATATGTTGGACAACCCTTTTGAACATAATTCACAGTCTCCTTCGATGCTTTTGTCACCCTTTCCAATTTTCTAGACCTTTCGGGCTCTTTAGTAAAATCTCTGGTCCAAGGACCCGAATCATTTGCTCCAAATCCTCAAAATCATCTTCATCACCAACACGTGCTCCCCATCATTATTGGCACCACCTTCGTCGTTACCATCCCAACCACCAGCATCACCACCTTGTTCATTGCCAAACTCAGGATCCATTTGTACCTCAAGCTCTTCTGAGTTTTGGGATAGGTATTCTAGGGTTTCGGTGTCGTCTTCTTCATCATCGTCGTCATTATCAACAACTATTGTTTCATCATGATGAATCCACACTACGTAGTCCTCAACAAATCCTCGCACAATCAAATGTTTTTTGATGATACTCACATCTATAGATGCCATAAGGTTCTAGCAATCTTTGCAGGGACAAATAATTGTATCCTTATTCTCTATCAACGTCGCTGCATGCTTCTCTGCGGCTTTAATAAATTTGTCCACCTCTTCACGGACATCTACCTTGTACCTTAACGAACCATACATCCAAACCTTCCTGTACTCCATCTTTTAAAACACAACAATCAAAGAAAATACATTAAAGGACTACTAATTCAGATATATATGTAAAGGAATCAAATTAATAATTAATTATTTGACAATAATTCTATATACTTTAGATATATATAAATATAAATATAAATATAAATATAAATATAAATATAAAATAAAATTACATGAAGCATATCAAACACACACCATGGTAGAGGGTAATTAATTAATGGCCTATTTATCAATAAATAACTAAAAATGTATATTTATTAATTAAAATAAATAATTTCAAGGACAACAATTTGCAACAATTAATATTTTACCCACTACCTTTCATGCAAACCCTATTCCAATTTCATGAAACATAAATTTACAAAATTAAAATTAAAAAAAACAAACCCTAGATCTAGATCTAAATCTACATGTACATGAAACATACATGAAACTAGGGTGTAATCTCAACTAAAATCAAGCAAGATCGACTAATAAATGGTGTAATCTCATTTATCTAACTAATTTACACTAATAGCTTCAAAACTAGAGTCTAATTTGCTTCATACAAAACTCAAGCACCATAGAAGAGAGAGAAAAGCAAAACTCTAATTATGATCACTAACCAACCATTAAAACTTCAAATAAAGGCTTAGAATAGCATTTTAGTTGAGAAATTTTTAGGAGGAGCCAAAGGTCTCCCAACCTTTTTTGCTCGGGTTGGAGAAAGTGGTCCGAGATGGAAGAAGTTGGCTGCTATATATACAGCGGGCATTTGTAGGGACGGCTGGTGATTCAGCCACCCCTACAAATGGACATAGCAGGGGCGGCCGGTAATAGCCGCCTCTACATACCCGCCGCCCCTATAAATCGACGTATTTGTAGGGGCGGTTCGTATTACCAGCTGCCCCTACTGTTTCATTTGTAGGGGCGGCTGCTGTGCTGGAGCCCGAGCATACCACTGTAGGGGCTACTCCAATGCCAGCCGCCTTCTAAAAAAAAGCCCCGTTGCTACCAACTATTTTTCACGTAGTGACTCCGTTAAGCTTCTGGTATATGTGATGTCAAAGAAATTGAGTGGTTGAGGTCGATGACGAGGTCGATTATGGCGTGACTGGCTAAAGATAGAGTATCAAAGGCATACTTGAGTGGTCGTTGCTCATGATGTAGACGAGGCAGTGTGTCTAGCTTGAGGTAGCCCATCCAGGGCGCTTTCGAATGGTCATTGCTGATGACGTAATCAGAAGCGGCGCGGCCGACTTGACGTAGCCCATCAGGCTGTACTCAATCAGACGTTGCCACGACAGACTTGAGGTAGCCCATCGAGGGCGTACTCACCATTGCAGTGACCTATGAACAGGGTAGGTAGATTGATTACATGAATTCATCCTGTTGGGATAAACGCCGCGTAGTATTACTATTTTAGACATACACTTGTCCTGCAATAAGGTAGTGTAGAAGTCTTAGTAGTGGCGAGCTTGCTTTTTCTCTTCGATGTATCATTACATTGTTTACTCAAGAAGTACTGCTCGCCCGAGTCATTCAATTCATGAAGTACCCACGTGTAACTAAAGTTACTCTTAGAGCTGGTTAGGATGCACGTGTATCCACTTGAATTCACATATGTTGAATGGAATGGAATGTAACTTAGTTTAGTTCAACTCCAATCTACTTCAGTACATGTGGATTAAGATGAATATGTGCGTATCCAAACAAGACCTAAACGAGAAACTATAAATTTTATATCACCGTTTGTTTACTTGTTAGACAAATCAAATTGAGAACGTGCCAAACATAGGATACCATGTCAGTATACACGACAATTTAAAAAAAAAACAACCCTGACCGAGGAACAATCTATCTGGCTCCCGTCAAAATATATGCTTTCTAAAAGGATTAAGCCAATCTTGTGAGGAGGCAGGCGGATGGATCCATCAGAGTTAATCAAAAGGACTAAGCAAGACCATAATAAAAAATTCAAATATTAGAATAAATTAAACCAAACTACCATGTGCCACATATTAATTAAATGCCCTAGTTAACAGACTAAGACCGTTTATTAGGATATATAAGCTTCCCGCTCTACTTCCAGTCAAGATGATAGAAAGATGGAATCAAGGAGGAGTGGCACACAAAGGCATTATGGGATGCAAAACACTCCTATTACATATTGGTGTTTGGTTGCACGGACTAAATTTTAGTCCATGTCATATCGGACGTTCGGATACTAATTAGAAGGACTAAACATGAGTTAATTATAAAACTAATTACACAGATAGAGACTAATTTACGAGACGAATTTATTAAGCCAAAGTAATCCATCATTAGCATATAGTTACGGTAGCACCACATTATCAAATCATGAACTAATTAGGCTTAAAAATTCGTCTTGCAAATTAGTCGTAATCTATGTAATTAGTTATTTTTTTAATCTATATTTAATACTCCATACATATGTCAAACATCCGATAGAACAGGGACTAAAATTCGGTCAATAAAGAACCAAACAGGCCTGCCTTTAAATTTAATGATATATATGCTAGATTTCATGACCACTCGTGACCAGAATTCCATTATGCGGAGAACAGGCCAAAAATATGCTACCTTTTCAGAATAGACCAATAACTCCAAAATAAACAATTAAGACAGAGCAACCATCGAGCTCGGTCCCGTCAAAATACGTATGCTTTCTGATGAGAACATGACCTCCACTGTAATACCCTAAAATTTGTTTCTTTTAAAATAGAGCTAAAATGATTTAATTTAGAATTTATGTGCTCATGAAAACATAGGAAAATAAAAATTTTCATTAATTTAAAATTTATCATGAGATAGCAACATGTTTATGCATACATGCAGCTGCATATTTATTTTGTGATGATTGGGTTTGATCAAAACTTCGAAAGGATTTAAATTTGGAATGAATTTGGATTAGAAAATTGGGTTTGAGAAATAAAAAGGAATTTCTTTTACTTCCCCTCTTCTTCTCAGTTTCTGGCCCACAGCCTGCTCCAGCCTGGCCTCTCTCCTTCCCCTCACTCCCCGCCAGCCCAGTTTCCCTTTCGCAGCAGCCGGCCCAAGTGCTCCCTTCTGCTCCCGCGGCCGAGCTGGCAGCCCCGCGCCGCGTCGCCGCTCTCCTCCTCTCCTTCGGCCCAGCGCGCCGGCCCAATCCCGCGCAGGCCGCTTCCCTGCCTCCTCTTCCCCTTTGTCCGTCTGACAGTCTGACCCCACGCTCTCTCTCGCTGACGACGCGACCCCACCTGTCGGACGTCTCCTTCCTCTAGCTCAAGTCCGAGCCAGCCACAACACCTCCTGGGAGTCTGCGCTCGCCCTGTCTTCACGTTGTGCCGTGCACACCACGTTGCCCGCCTCATAAAAGCCGAGCCCCGTGTCCGCCGCCTCCATCTAGTCGCGTCGAAGCCGCCGCCTCGCTCTAGCTTTGCCGCACGCCGCAACCCTAGCGCCGCCGCCGATGTTTCGGTCCACCGTTCCGCAGCTCCTCGCTGGCGTTAATGGCTACCGCCGTCTGGAGTCCTATTCTGGCCGGCTGCACCCTCATTCTCTCCCTCCCATCTATTCTCAGCCGCCCGATCCGCGATCAATGGCTCAGAATAGAAGATACCCTTTTAGCTGGGAACATTTGTGAAAGAGTCCTCCAAGTTTTTAAGTATATAACCCGTCGTCCCCGTAGTTTTGCTAAAGACCCCCTGCATTTTCATGGAATTGAACCCGTAGTCCTTGGCCGGTTTAAAATCGGATTTTATTTATTTTAAATTCAAAAATCAAGTTTCATCTATTTACAAAATTGCCACTACCTTCTGTAGGCCATAACTTTTTTGTTTTATCTCCGATTTGACCCGTTCAACTTGTGTTAGGTTCGTAATTCCAAAATCTACATGTTCATACTACTGTTAGATATTTTTTCAACTTTTAAAATTCGAGGTTATATTTAATATATTATTTTATTATAGAAAATCTTGTTTAATTCATATCTTCTACGTTTTAGCTCCGATTTGACCGGTTCAAGTTGCGCTAGATTCATTACAACGAGATCTACATGTTAGTGACAATGTTTATCATGTCACTATTTCTAGAATTTCATGGTTTAAACACTAATTTGAATAATAATTATGCAACTGAATTTTATAAATAAAATATGATTTGTTTTACTTTAGTTTTATAATTGACTTAACTCAATTTATATAAGCTTTTATATAGTTAAAACACATGAAACTTATAGTTTTATATTTTCTCTTATGAGTAGATCTTTAGGTAGCCGTTTCTTTCAAATTGTAGCTCTGATTAGAGTGCTTTTCGCGTCTGTGTGATCGTAGCAATGCGTAGATTCGTTTCATAACCTTTCTCAACTTGTTGTTTCATATGTTTGGTGTACTATTCTAATTTAGATGTATTATTTGCTTCATGTATGATTGCATGGATGCTTGTGCGGTGTTCTATGATCATGTCCAGTCGGTGAGCTTTACGTGTTGATCAAGGAGTTCCATTGAAGGTTTGGACTAGAAGAAGGATCTAAGTTTAAGGAAAGTAGAGCATGGGATCTTCCTTGTTGTTCTATACATCTAAAATCATTTAATTCATACTACATGTATCTACCTTGACTAACATTAAGGATTTCCTTGTACTTTGTACCTTATGCCTTGATACCTATGGGGTATTGCATTGGGTAGTGTGATGCTAGTGCTCAACTACAACCATGATCTTGTAACTTGACTAATGGTATATGCAATAAACACTAAAAGTTGCTTTTTAGCAACATGGAACAAGGGGGCTAGAGCATCGGGCTATTTTAAGGCACTCTAGATTCCTCTCCCTAAGGACTTATCTGTTAGAGATCATCCGGTACTTACAGTACAACTGTAAGGGCTACATGGCTCTGGCTTTAGATCAGTATGAGGACCTTTTCTAGCTTGTTAGAGGTTACCTTTTTTGGCATAAGAATGGCTTGACGAATCGGGTATAGTGTGGCCTCTGTCCCATTGTGTATAGGCTGCGCGTCATTGCGCCATCGGGAAGGGGGCCTCTACATCTGTTTGCCAAGTGAATCTAATGGACCTAACTTATTAGACGAACCTTTGAAAGGCTTCATAGTGAACCCTGTCGGCCTTCCTTGGTAGTGGGTCAAGAGGCTGGTCACCTCGAGCGAAAGGGCAAATCATGACTCACAGTGAAAGTGTACAACCTCTGCAGAGTGTAAAACTGATATATCAGCCGTGCTCACGGTCATGAGTGGCCTTGGAACATTTACGGAATAGATGATGAACACTAATGATACTGATGATAAAGATGCTCATTAATGGTTAATTGTTTATTCATGTTTACCTGATCATGTGTTTATATGGGCTTGTGGATAAATTTGTTGCTACTCAATTGTTAATATCATGACTCATTAAAAGCTAATCGTAGTTAAACTAGTATCAGCCTTTTGAGCGTCATGAACCCCATGTTATATTTGTTTAGTACGACATGTACTTACGCTTTCTTTATTTTTCACATATTTGGAAAAAATCCTGGATGGGTACCAGATTCATAGTCTGGAGGAGTTAGGTGTGTGATCAACTAGTCAGTTGACCCTGTGGATTGGAGACTTCACCCGAAGATCGGAGTTGTCTTTTCCACTGTTTGCTGTCTAAGGTTATGTCATTTATACTAAGTACGTTATATATTGAGCATTGTCTTTTGATATTACCCTTATTTGTAGCTATATGTGAGATTTGACTTCCCGGGCACACATATGACGTGTATCTGGTTTTCTTCTTAAAACTGGGTGCAACATCCATGCATCCAACCATGCTTGGAGGGTCACATGAAGGCCGAGGACATCAGCAAACATGTCCAAAACGAGAAGGAGGCCCAAAGCTTATCTGGTTTGAGTAGCCAAGGTGGAGGCCCAAATCAAGTTCGAGTCCACCTTGCAATCCAGGTGCAGTCCCGAGTAAAATCGACGCCCATGACGTATACGGACTCCATTTTTGATGATCCTGAAGGGACTGTGACGCCTAAGAGGGGGGGGGGGTGAATTAGGCAACTTAAAATTCTAACTCTAAGCTATGGCCTCTTTTTCTAACCTTAGCAAAACCTATGCAAAAGATAAACTATCTAAATATGCAACTACGGTTTTGCAAGTATGTTGCTATCTCTACCGCAAAAGGAGTAATACAATAAATGTAAATGCGGAAGGTAAAGAGCAAGGTAGAGATATGCAAACTCCCATCGACGACTCCAGTATTTTTACCGATGTATTGAGAAGCGCGCAAGCTTCCCCCTAGTCCTCATTGGAGCCCCTCGCAAGGAATCCCTCGCAAGGGCCAAGCTCCCGATCAAGTAACACCGTGGATAGCCTCGGGCCTTCCCCACACTCAAGTGGGTCTCCGACGTGCCTTTCGGTAAGCCTGTCCCGGATGCTCCCCGCCGTCTTCACTATCAAGTTTCTGGCCGAAATGCCGTGGACCTTGTTCCCTCCTGTACATGGTGGCGGCCACACCACAAGCGCGGTTGGTGTGATCTCGCAAGACTGCAAGCCCCTCCGATGTACAACAATGGTGCTCGCAAGCACAGGGTGGTAAGAGGTATGCAAACCTCACTAAACACTAGGCCTAAACCTAGGGCAAGCGCATAAGCGGTGGTCTAATCAACCTAAGCACTTCGCAAAGCACCTACGCTAATCACCTGATGAATCACTAAGCACTATGCAAGTAGAGATCACTAAAATGGTGTATCAACACCCTTGGTATGTTTCCTCAGCTCCACTCTACTCAAATGGCCGGTTGGGGGTTATATTTATAAGCCCCACTGAGAAAGTAGCCTTGGGGATGAAATCCCGCTTTTCTGCTACTGACCGGACGCTGAACTCGTCCTGACTAGACGTGTCCGGTTGTTCCAACCGTTGGAGCCGTGAACACTTGATCGGACACTGCCAGCGTCCAGTCACCTGCCACCGGACGCGTCCGGTCGCAGTTTCGCCGCTTTGGAACCTCTCTGTACTCGACCAGACTCTGCTGTCCTGCGTTCGGTCGACTTGCCGCTAGCATTCGGTCATGCTTGTTGCCGAGCCTCTTGATCGGGGCGTCCGTTCACTTTCCTCAGCGTCCGGTCCAGCGTCCGGTCACCTTTGTGAGCTCGTTTCTTTGTGATCTTTCGTACGGCTTGGTTCCTATCTTCATGCTTGGACTTTACTTGATATCTTGGGTCTTCTCTTGTGCTTCTGAGGTCTAGCTTGAGGTGTTGATCATCAGATCATCACGTCGCCTTTGTCCAAGTCACGTCTTGCATCCTATTGAACTACAAAACAATCACTTGCAAATTTATTAGTCCAATTTGGTTGTGTTGGTCATCAAACACCAAAATCCAAAGTACATGGGCCAAGGGTCCATTTTCCTTACAATTTCCCCCTTTTTGGTGATTGATGACAACACGACCAAAGCAAGCAAATAATAGTATTTTGAAATTTAAAAACTACCTACTTGCTAGGATGCAATGCAAGGGGCAAGATTATATGATGCTAAAAGATACTACTTGTAAGATTATATAAAAACTTATTTTGCCCTTGCAAATGTCCCCATGTGGTATTATGGATTTAAGCCTTGCTTCCTACAAATTCTTCTCATTACACAGGCTAATCCATAATCCACTATCCTCCCTTCCTCGGACCATTACTATAAATTAATGCTTGCTTTTGGTCCTCTATTGCCCTTGCAAATGTCCCCATATGGTATTATGGATTTAAGCCTTGCTTCCTACAAATTCTTCTCATTACATAGGCTAATCCATAATCCACTATCCTCCCTTCCTCGGACCATTACTATAAATTAATGCTTGCTTTTGGTCCTCTAAATTCTCCCCCTTTGGAATCAAACACCGAAAAGGAAGACATTAGTAGCATAAAGGAGGGTCAAACTTTGTGATCCTTTATATGTAGAGTGGAATAGGTCACAAGATTTGACTCTCACATTATATAGATTAAGCTCCCCCCTAAATATATGCATACATATGATAGAAGGCAAAGCATATGCATAATTTTCAAAGTATTGCACAAGGGAATTTAATCTATATAATGCACAGAGAAAGCATATAAATATCAAAATGAAATCAACATAATGATATTGGTTTAGAAATACCACATGTAGGAATCAATTTGATTTCTACCACTTGCAATCGGTGGTGGATATTTGAAGTATGATGCTTAACTCCGGGGACTCCATTTTCCTTGCAATGAGACTACTACACACATGATAAGCTTGAAAAGGTGTTAGTCTCAAAGCATCCAACTTGTAGATTAACCTCCCCCTAAATTTGTGCACACAAGTATGGAATACTTGTTGGAAACATGCACATTGATTTTAGAATCAATAATACCACTTGAAAGATGACATCTCATGAATGTGAGAATCATTTTTGAAGATGATATTCGAGAGAAATTATCTACAATTTGGACTTTGGCACATATTAGATGAACAGTTGAAGGAGAAGCTATGTGACGTGCTCCTAAACAATTTTAAACCATGTAGGATTGCTCCAAGGAATAAGAATGAATCCGAGCAAGCCTACCATATGAAATACCTAGTGTATGCATGACAAAAGATATAAGTATGCAAATGCAAACCTAGGCATGAATAGTAACTAGATGCTAAAAGATACCAATTGTAGGAAAATTCAAATCAAATACCGATTGAAATAAATTCAATCTAGTTAACTAACATGGAAAGGGGAATTTGGGTCCATAGTATTCACTAACCCACTTGGCAATTATTTTGTCCATCATGATGCACCCCATGAAATGCATCCAAACTTTGCCAAGTGTCCAAATTCCCTGAAGTCCATTGGACTTCTCACTTCCCTTTCGGGATCCAAACCTTCTTGGTGCTCTTCATGTTGGAGATGATTTCCTTCGGCACCCAAAAGCGTTTGATCCCATTGTTAGCTTGCTTGTTCACCTTGATGGCCACCACCTTGTCATTTTTCTTCTTCTTCAAGAGATAAGGTGTGGAGGCCTTCTTGTCCACCTTGTTGGTGTAGGTGTTGGAGAGCTTGCTTGTTTGCTTCTTCTCTTTCTTCTTTGCTCCTCCCCCTATTCTTCACCTTGCACTCATAGGACTTGTGACCTTCCTTGTGGCACACGTAGCAAACCACGGTTTGTCCTTCATCAAGCTTCTTCACTCCCTTGACGGTGTTATCTTGATGAAGTTGGGTTTGCTTCGCCTTGCCTTTCACTTGAGTCAAGTCCTTGGTGAGGCGAGCTACTTCTTGCTTGAGTTGCTCATTCTCCTTTGCAACCTCTTGTGTGCATGTATCTACAACAACTTTCTCAACGCAAACTTGATTGCACAAAGGTGAGTCTAAACATAAATCATTAGAAGAAGTAGAGGCATCCTTTTTAGACATGTTAAAGATAGAACTTTTCTTTTTAGATGCCTTGATGGGGGTTGTACTAATGGCTTCAAGATTAGCAACTTTATTAGTTAGCTCATCACAATGCTTGCACATGGTTTCCATTTTTGCAAGCAAACTTTTATAAGCATCTTGTGAGCTAGCTATCTTTTCTTTTAATTTTTCATTTTTCTTTACAAGTTGCTCATCATTGATTGTGCATTCATTTGTTGTTGCACTAGCCTTAAGTTGCTCAATTTTAGTAGATAGTTCAACATTGAGATTAGCAAAGTTCTCATATTGTTCAAGCAATGTTTTGTATGCTTCTTGTGAACTATCTAGCTTTTCTCTCAAATTTTTGAGCTTCTTTTGTTGACTAGTGCAAACTTTAGCTTAATTAAGATTTTGTTGCACAATTTCATCAAAAGAAGGCATATCATCATCACTATCACTCTCACTAGAGGATGAGCTTTTGTTACCTCGTGCCATAAGGCACACACGTGAAGAGCTTGATGATGAGTGCTTGCGGCCTCGCCTCTTGTGATGATGTTCTTCTTCACTTGAAGAATCATCCCATGATTTTATTGATGTGAGGGCTTGGTTCTTGCATGCCTTCTTCTTTGTCTTGGGTGTGGGTTTGTTTGGACAAACTTCCACAAAGTGCCCCAACTCGCCGCATCCATAGCATCCTCTCTTTCTTTGCTCATTTCTTTGATTGGTGAAAATGAGATCTTGAATTTGGATGGGCACACCCTTGACATTGAGCCTTTGGATCATCTTCTCCTCCTTGTTGATTAATTTGATTGGTTCTTCATCAAGATCGGAGGTGGAGGAGGAAGATTGATCATCATCACTTGAATCTTCTTCATCATCATCATCGTCCTCATCTTCTTCTTCATCTTCACTTGAGGAGCTTGAGCTTGAGCTTATCTCAACTTGCTTGCCCTTCATCTTCTTTTTCTCGCTACATGCGAGAGCTTTGCCTCTGCTTGATGAAGAAGCTTCTTCTTGACCCATCTTATGTGACATTTCAAATGCCACTACCTTGCCAATGACTATGCCCGGGGTCATGGTGCTCAAGTCCTCCATATTGTGAAGGATGGTGATGATGCTTGCATATTTCTTTTGTGGTAGCACGGAAATGATCTTCCTCACGATGTCCGCATCATCTAGCTTTATCAATCCTATTGAATGGAGCTCATTGATAATTAGATTCAAACGAGAATACATATCACGAACAAGCTCATCATCATTCATTGTAAAGGAATCATAATTTTGTTTAGCTAGACAATGTTTTTGCTCACGGACATTACTTGTGCCATCATGAGGCTCTTGGAGTTTTAACCAAATTTCATGTGCCGTATTTAAAGTGAATACTTGGTTAAACACATCCATGCTAAATGATTCAAACAAGCAATTCTTAGATCTAGCATTGAAATGCAATTCCTTTTCATCACTCTTTGTGGGTTTTTCAGGCTTCTTAATGGGTTTCATCCCGTCACGAGTGACTCTCCACACACCCAAATCAACCGCCTCAAGATGGCAAGCCATTCTAGCCTTATAATAAGGGAAGTTAGTGCCGTCAAAGTGCGGAGGCCTAGAGGTATCCATCCCAACCACTCTAAATGGCGTCGGCTCAACGGTGGTTAAGCCAAAGGTCCAAATTGAGCCAACCGGCTCTGATACCAATTGAAGGGATCGTGACGCCTAAGAGGGGGGGTGAATTAGGCAACTTAAAATTCTAACTCTAAGCTATGGCATCTTTTTCTAACCTTAGCAAAACCTATGCAAAAGATAAACTATCTAAATATGCAACTACGGTTTTGCTAGTGTGTTGCTATCTCTACCACAAAAGGAGTAATACAATAAATGTAAATGCGGAAGGTAAAGAGCAAGGTAGAGATATGTAAACTCCCATCGATGACTATGGTATTTTTATCGAGGTATCGAGAAGCGTGCAAGCTTCCCCCTAGTCCTCGTTGGAGCCCCTCGCAAGGAATCCCTCGCAAGGGCCAAGCTCCCGGTCGGGTAACTCCGTGGATAGCCTCAGGCCTTCCCCACGCGCAAGTGGGTCTCCAACGTGCCTTCTGGCAAGCCTCTCCCGGATGCTCCCCGCCGTCTTCACTATCAAGCTTCCGGCCGAAACACCGCGGGCCTTGTTCCCTCTGGTACACGGTGGCGGCCACACCACAAGCGCGGTTGGTGTGATGTCGCAAGACTACAAGCCCCTCCGATGTACAACAATGATGCTCTCTAGCACCGGATGGTAACAGGTATGCAAACCTCACTAAACACTAGGCCTAAACCTAGGGCAAGCGCATAAGCGGTGGTCTAATCAACCAAAGCACTTCGCAAAACACCTACGCTAATCACTTGATGAATCACTAAGCACTATGCAAGTAGGAGATCACTAAAATGGTGTATCAACACCCTTGGTATGTTTCCTCAGCTCCACTCTACACAAATGGTCGGTTGGGGGTTGTATTTATAAGCCCCACTAAGAAAGTAGCCGTTGGGGATGAAATCCCGCTTTTCTGCTACTGATCGGACGCTGAACTCGTCCTGAGCGGACGCATCCGGTCGTCCCGACCATTTGAGCCACGAACACTTGATTGGACGCTGCCAAGCGTCCAGGTCACCTGCCACCGGACGCTGTCCGGTCACAGTTTCGCCGCTCTGGAATCCTCTCTGTACTCGACTAGGACTCTGCTGTCCTACGTCCGGTCGACTAGCTGCCAGCTGTCCGGTCACACTTGTTGCCGAGTCCTCTTGATCGGAGCGTCCGGTCACTTTCCTTCAGTGTCTGGTCCAGCGTACGGTCACCTTTGTGAGCTCGTTTCTTTGCGATCTTGCGTATACGGCTTGGTTCCTATCTTCATGCTTGGACTTTGCCTTGATATCTTGGGTCTTCTCTTGTGCTTCTAAGGTCTTGCTTGAGGTGTTGATCATCGGATCATCACGTCGCCTTTGTCCAAGTCATGTCTTGCATCCTATTGAACTACAAAACAATCACTTGCAAATTTATTAGTCCAATTTGGTTGTGTTGGTCATCAAACACCAAAATCCAAAGTAAATGGGCCAAGGGTCCATTTTCCTTACCGATCCATATATGCTCAGAAAGATAATTTGATAAGCTAACCAATAGCTTTGGTTCACATCAACACTCATCCAGAGTCAACGGGAATCGTCGAAAAAAGTCAGCATCCAGAATCTGTCAGGGTGCTGCGACACCGTCTTTTGGTCCGTTGGGCCCCTGTTCTTGATCTTGTTCGCCTGTGGCGATTAATCCTTTCGAATAAAGACTAGAACTCCTCTTCATATTCAGAAGCCTCATATTTATTTGCAATTTCAGATTGTGTTTACCTATTCTTGCTTGTGTTCTCGATTCGCTTGCAGGAAAGCGTTATCAGTGAGGTCAATCGGGTTCGCATGGTTGATGACCAATGGAGCAGTGGTATAACGGTTGTGGGGGTCTGAATCAGTCTTAGTTCGAAGCCTAGATCATGAACGTCAAGTCTCCACCAATCGACGCTATCATATCTATCGGAAGATCTGGCCTTGTCTCCGTCACTTTCTCACGTGATCAAGCCAATCTTGTGATGAGGCAAGTGCATGCATCGATGAGAGTTAGCTAAAATGACTAAGCAAGGCCATAATAGAAAAGCTTGACATAACTGGGCCACAACCATTTATTACAATATATTAGCTTTTCAGTGTCCTTCAATCAACATGTCATGTTTACAGCTAGTGTCATGTGAAAGCTTTGTTCACTAGTGTGATACTCCCTCCTCTATAAACTAAAGGCATGATTGTACTAATTGGAAATAAAAATTTAATGTAATTGCTTTTGTACTAAAATATTGAAATGATTATATTAGTTGTTTGGCACAGAAAACCAGATTTCAATATTGATATATGTGGGCAGCTTATATTATGGTATAGACGGAGAAATAACCAAAAAGACAAAGCCATATCACATATTAAAATTGGCTACATTTGGAGGACTCACCATTGCCGTATGATTATTATTTACCTCCACTTGTCCTGCAATAAGGTAGTGTAGAAGTTTTAGTCATGGCGAGCTTGCTTTTTCTCTTTGATGTAGCATTACATTGTTTAGTCAAGAATATTATTATTTTTGACCTCCACTTGTCCTGCAATAAGGTAGTGTAGAAGTCTTAGTCATGGCGAGCTTGCTTTTTCTCTTTGATGTAGCATTACATTGTTTAGTCAAGAGGTACTGCTCGCCCGAGTCATTCAATTCATTCCATGTTGTTGCTTCCAGTTGAATCATACATATGAAGTACCCACGTGTAACCAATGTTATTCTAAACGAGAAATAATAAACATTAGATCACCGTTTGTTTACTCATTAGACCAATCAAATAGATACAGAACGTGCCAAACATAGGAGGATACCATGTCAGTATACACGACAATTTAATCCAAAAAAAAACCTAGATGGCTCCCGTCAAAATATATTCTTTCTTACAGGATTAAGCCAATCTTGTGAGGAGGCAGGCGGATGGATCCATCAAAGCTAATTGAAAGGACTAAGCAAGACCATAATAAAAATTCCAAATAAAAGAATACGTTGAACCTAACTATCATGTGCCACATATTCATTAATTAAATGCCCTAGTTAACAGACTAAGGCCATTTATTAGCATATATAAGCTTCCCGCTCTCCTTTTAGTCAAGATGATAGAAAGTTGGAGTCACCCAGGAGTGGCACACAAAGGCATTATGGGATGTAAAACACTCCTATGACATATTTAAGAATTCACCCTGCCTTTAAATTTAAGGATGTATATGGTAGATTTCATGACCACTCGTGACCTGAGTTCCATTATGCGGAGAACAGGCCAAACATATGATACCTCTTCAATATAGACGAATAACTCCAAGAAAACAATTATGACAGAGCAATCATCAAGCTCGGTGCCATCAAAATATGTAAGCTTTCTCACATGATCAAGCCAATCTTGTGACGAGGCAAGTGGATGGATCAATGAGAGTTAACTAAAATGACTAAGCAAGACCATAAAAGAAAAGCTTGACTTAACAGGCGACGACTATTTATTACAATATATTACCTTGTCAGTGTCCTTCAATCGAGATGACATTGTTAAAGCTAGTGTCATGTGAAAGGTTCGTTCACTAGCGTGATACTCCCTCCTCTATAAAATAAAAGGTATGATTGTACTAATTTGAAATAAAAATTTAATGTAATTGCTTTTATACTAAAAAATTGAAATGATTATACTAGTTGTTTGGCACAGATAACCAGATTTCAATATTAATATATGTGGGCAGCTTATATTATGGGATAGACGGAGTAATAAAAAACACAAAGCAACCCTGACCGAGGAACAATCTAGATGGCTCCCGTCAAAATATATACTTTCTTACAGGATTAAGCCAATCCTGTGAGGAGGCAGGCGCATGGATCCATCGAAGCTATTCAAAAGGACTAAGCAAGACCATAATAAAAAAATCCAAATAAAAGAATACATTGAACGTAACTATCATGCGCCACATATTAAATCCAAATAAAGTTTCCCGCTGTGTCCTTCCAGTCAAGATGATAGAAAGTTGGAGTCACGGAGGAGTGGCACACATTAGTGAGTGACCAAGCAGCGGTGTGCGGGGTGAATGAAATGATGTAAGGGGAAGCCTAATCCATTGAAGGGTCTTCTGGATCTTGTGGTGCACAGTGCTGGATGCTAGCAGCGATGACGGCTCATACATGTTTTGTTTGATTTTGTTTTTGAAAAAAAGAAGATTATGCGGGCAGCCCTTGACCCCGTCTCGACATGTCATTCAAGTCACCAAACTCTTAAAATACATCTTTTAGGTCCTTGAACTTATATTTGTGTGTCATCTTAGTCCCAAACTTTCGAAATTCTACTTTTAGGTCCCCAAACTTGCCTTTGTGTAAGTTATAGGTCCCCCAAATAAATATGACATGTTGTGTCACTTAGGTCCAAATAGACTCGATCTATTCTCTATCATGATGGCACATGCCACAATGGTTTGATCCATACATCATTCTTGACCAAAAAGGAACTTAATGACAAAGCAGTCATTTCCCTACCTCCATCTAAGGAGCACAAGCTCTGTTGTTACCGCTACTTACGATGTTGTGGTCATTGATGTGGAGGATGATGAAGACATGCATGGGGTGGCAATCACAAGTTCATGACGATGATGCGATGCCACACTAGATTTGAATGTAGAAATAGGGGAGGATCATGGAGATGTAACAACAACGGAGAGGGATAGCATGTACATGGGGCGCTAGAGTTTAGAGACAAATATGTGGACCTCATTTAGTCCTAGATGGGACACCACAATAAGTTTGAGGACCTTCAAATGAAATTTTGAGAGTTGTAGTCCTAGATGACACTCTGGGACAAATTTAGGTACCTAAAAATGCATTTTGAGAGTTTAGAGACCAACATGTGTCGGATTGTTTATCTCCGGCAATGCCTAGCAACGTGATCACATAGATTGATCTAGATGGTTGCATACGAGACACAAAGATTTATACTGGTTCGGGCCTCCGGGAAGCGAGTAAAAGCCGTAAGTCCAGTTGCTACTCCTTCTTGTATTCATATGCTCGGTTACAGGGGCTGTTGCTCCTAGTTACGAGGTAGAATGGAATGAGGCGATGGTGTCGTGGTGGATGTGACGATCGCGGAGCCCTTACCCCTCTTTATATAGGAAGAGGGGTAGGGTTACAATGAGGGCGATCAGTGCTACAGATTGGATTCCTAGTTGGTTACAATAAATCAATTCTATCCTACCATAGCTGTGATGGCGGTAGATAACCTTGATACGTCGTGATCTCTAAGTTGGTGTTGCGCCTAGTCCTCATAGGCTTCCTCATCGGTCCTCCTCCATTGATGGGCCAGATATATGGTCGGTGAGGGTATCCCGGGCCCATATCTCTGTCAGTAGCCCCCGCAGGGTTTAATGACGGGCTCGTATAGCCGTACCATCCTTCGGGTGCTGTGAGTCCCTATAACGTTCGGGCGTCGTAGGTCCCGATGAACACTTCTCAGGTGCCCTTCTGGTGGAAGTCTCCCACCCGTTTGAACGCATTGCTTGCGCCTCATTGAATCCTGTAAAAGAAAAGAATAGTGGTGCCTGGGAACTCGAACCATGTAATTTCCCATGCTTTTACTTTGCGGAACACTCTCGATGCCTGAACGTGTTTTTAATGCCAACCACCCACTCTCCTACCACCATCCTCAGGGCGCTTATTTGAGCAAGGGGTTGGGAGGCTAGTGAGTCTCACCCCTCCTTTCTTCCCCAAATTCCCTAGCCTTAGACAAAGTGTGAGAGTGGTGATTCTGCTTGTGTGCCATGGTTCATGTCTATTTCCCGTGGTCGCGCCGACGCTGGGATAAAGCTTTCAAGACCGGGTTCCACAGCGGCCTGGCGACAGCTATTCTCCTTGGGTGTTAGAGAAAGTTCCACGAAGATGGGGAGGAACAATACCATTGGTGGCCCGGGTCACCGAGGGAACGGTGGCCGGGCTCACCGATGGTTAGTGCATGGGAGCTTTTCGGGTCAGAATATCTGTAAGGAATCCTAGAGGGCAAAGGGTGGCTTGCTGTTGCTAGGAAATTGTTGACCCCATAGATCTCGACCTAGGTGTTCTTGTGTATCGGTTTGGATGCTCGATGCCACCAAATCGATGTCGTTCGGTCCTCCCGGACACCACAGAAGATGGCACAAGCTACCCTCCTCACGGGGCTCCTCCTCCTTTAGGATGTTAGAGGAAACTCCGTGAGGTGGCACTCCCAAAGCCATCTTTCGAGCATCGTCTGTGCTCATGAAGGTGGAAATCAAGGTGACGGTCGAGGTGGCCCCTTGTCCGACTTCTACTCTTCATGAGATGTCCATCGCTTGAGTGGCGAAGTCAAACCTGTGCTTAGAAAGCTTATCATAGCTGTAGCAGTTTCTGATGGATTTTGGTTATTGTAAACCTGATGATGTAAAATGCAGAACAGTTTAATCGAAAAAGAATGACTTTTGTTCATTTTGAACACTACTGCCCGTGTCCCAATTAAATCGGGAGGTTTGAAGATTTTTGTTCAGTCGAACCTGACCTTGCATTTTTACTGGCCCCCTTCCCGGCCCGATGGGTAGAACGTATAACTATGGGTTATGCAGGGTAATCGATCTGAAATTTTACTCTGACCATGTGTGGTCATTCGTGGCTCTAGAAGCTAGCAATCCAGAAAGCTCAAGGATCACCTGGCGAATACCGAACACATGTAAACCTCTAGGGCTATGGTGTATGCTATTCTGTTGAGTTAATAATGGGTAGAACATGTGAATGTCCACTATCCGAAAGTGGCAGGACAAAGCCTGACCAGCTGGAGCACGTCATAAAACTCTTTTTCTAGAATTTAGGAGCTCATACTTTGGTTGCAGCCATGGGCTGACCAGTTTTTTGGTTTCCCTAGGAAGGGCACGCGGCCACTAAAATATGGTACTTGGAGCCTGTCGGAATATTCAAGAGATTTACGTAGCCTCGAGGCAAGAGGTTTCAGGATCGGCTGGCGACCCCCCCAACATCGCCCTCACTCTGGCGACCCCCCCAACATCGCCCTCACTCTAGAAATGGCAGGGTTTGGCTTTCGCGATTCTAGGCCAGAATCACCGACTGCACCTGCCGCTTTGGTGGGGCCCAAATGTTGGTCCACCCAGTTTCACCTCCAATTTTGGGCCTCAGGCCTAGGATCCATAAGGGTTTTTTGACTAGTATTAGCCGCCCTTATAGGTTAGCCGAGGGTGGAGACAGTCCGTCCCTTTGCCGCCACCAACAAAAGCAGTAGCGCTCACTCCTCTCCTTACCTTGACCTAGCATACATCGTCACATCTAGATCCCGCTCCTAGGAGTCGCAGTCATGGCCCTGAGAAAGACCCTGGCCAAGAAAACCAAAACCATTAGTTTGGTAAGTGAAGAAGATATGGGCTCAAAGAGCAAAGGGGGACGGAGTCCCATCCCTAGTTTTTCGTGGGAGGTGTCGACGGTGACGGAGGAGAACATCAAGAATCTTGTGGTTGGGGGATTCTTGGCGCCAAGGGAGCTTTTGGGTTATAGGTGTGCCCATGGCTTGGACGTGCCCACCCCTGATTCTAGTGAAATTGTAGTCTTCGTCGACTTCTTTCGCCGTGGATTTGGGGTGCCCTTCCATTGGTTCGTCTGAGATCTCCTCTGATACCACGACATGTAGGTACACCACCTGACCTCGAATGGGATCATGCTTCTTGCGATGTTCATCTCTTATTGTGAAGACTTCATGGGAATCGAACCCCACTAGGAGTTGTTCTGTTGTTGCTTTGACGTTCTTCCTTAGTCAGACTGAAAGGTCACCGACAGCCTTTGGATCAAGACAGCCAACAAATCTCCATTCTTTCATACCGATCTCCCTTCCAACGTCCTGAATTGGGCGAAGAAGTGGTTTTATGTTTATGACTGCTCAGCTCTAGCCTTTTCCCACAAGCTCCCACCCCCTCTACTAGCGTTAGAGAAAGAGGAAGTTCCCGAGTTCGAGCTAGAAGAGGCGGACGAACTCGAGAGTGACCTATAGGATTACCACTGGAGGAGAGGGGTTACCGGTCAGGCTTACCTAGCGGCCTTCTTTCGGAGGTGGATCCAGCCACTGAGGGAACGTGCGTCCCTGATGTGCGACTCTCCTGATGCTATTGGTACATTAGGAGAGCCCATCGAGCCGAAGACCGCACTTTAGGTGCTGGTTGTTACTAGCAAGGTGCTGGGTCCGAAATCCCACCTCATAGGCAAAGACTGTCTGGTGGCTCCCCTAAGCTCGAAGCTAAGAGACGATGAGAAATCAGTAAGGTGTTAGTTGTTTGGTGATCAGTTGACAACTCATCCCGATTTCCTCATGTAACTTGCTCTGTTTTGCAGGATCCGCTTTGGACAAGGTCCAGGAGTGGAGGACCGATGGTTCGGAGACATCCACAAGTAATGGCGGGATGCCCACACTTTGAGAGGAGTTGAGTGCCATTGTCCCTGTTCCTCGCCCAATATGTGCTAGTCGCAGCGCATCGGGTTTGGGTGTGTAGACGAGGAGGCGTAGGGCTGTAGTAGAATCCGCAAGTACCAATGAGGGGGATGAAGCCACAAAGACGAAGAAGAAGAGGCAACGCTGAGCGCAGGCAACAGTAGTGCTAGGTACGTCAGTTATCCTTGGGCAGTCATGCCCTTGGTGTATGTAAATTTGGCTTACCACGTGTTGTTCATAGTGTCAAGGGCTCTAGAGTCACCCAGGCCTACCAAAGACAAGCCGTCAGTCGTGACGGTCTCAGTCGTTGGTGACTTTGGCCTGAAGGTGGAGTATTTCCCCCTTCGAGCAAGGTTCTGGGACCACGCACAGGCGGTTGAAGAGGCCTGCGCTGCTGGAAGTTCATTTCCGTTATCTAGTGATTTTGTCAGGTGATGAGTTCCTGATGCTTGCTTTTTGGGTGTGGTTCCCGATCAAAGACCTTATCAACCGAGAGGTTGCCCAAAGCAATCGTGCTAGATAGCGCTAGAGAGATCGTAGCTCCAGGAGTTTGCCCGAACAAGTGTGAGGATTTGAGTATTTCAGAGAAGATTTGGGTCGCTATTACCCTTAATGACTTCGTGGCTAGTATCATCATAGGCGTGCCACCTTTGGAGGATGCTTAGGAAGATGTTTCTCCAATGACCTAGGTGTGGCCTATGTATGGTGAACCTGCTCGAGAGGGTGTTGCTGCGAGTTGAATCTCCTTCACAGGTGGAAGACTTTCGCCTGGTCCCTCTTGGGTCTTGAACCAAACGAGTAGGGGGAGGTCCATCAAAACAAGCTTTCAACACTGAAGGCAAGAGCTTGTTTGATGATGTCGAGGAATGGCATCGTCTTGTCTCTGGCTTCATAGAGTTGGACGGGATGGCAAAACACATGGATAGTTTGTTCGCAACATTGTGAGACCTAGCTGATGCCATGAAGACTAAGAGCATCTCAGCTATGGATTCCCTTAGCGCTACCCTGGAGGTATGATCCGCGTCGAGAGTTCTAGCCCCCAAGCGCCGAACTGATGGTTGCACCTAGGCGAGCATCACCCTTGGTTAATACTTGGGGCCACATAGTGGACCTGATGGGTCTAGCCCCCGAGTCTTTGGTTGATTCGTTCTGAATGATGCTAAGACTTATGCTATCTTAATCTTGTAGTATCTTCAGAAGAATTCCTAGGCCAAATCCATGTTAATTCGAGAGAGGTTCTCTCGGCCTGGCGATGAAGTGAAGGCACAGATAGCCGAGCTAGAGGGAGAGGTGATGGCCCTAAAGCATCATCAGGATGAGACCCAAGGTAGGGTTTCTGTCAGAACCTTTCTCCTTAGTGTTTGGTGAGGCTTGTAAAACCTTTATTGCCTTTTCAGCTGCTACCAAGGCTATTGTCGGGCTATCCCGAGAGAAGGCTGCTTTTTGCACCTCTGGCTCTGCATACTAGAAGGAAAGGCAGAAGCTGGCGCTTGCTCAGGAAGAGACAGAGAAGCTCTAGAAGCAGATCAAATGTTTTGTTTTTAGCAATGAATCGTGTTACGATTGTATGCGGATTTTCGGACTAACACACTTTGTTCGTAGTGGAGTCGTCTAAGGCGAGACGCCTTAAGAATGAGCTTGCTGAGTGTATGTCTCATTATGTGAACCTAGAGGCCGTGGCTGCTAAAGCCGAACGGCTACACATAGGGACCCTTTCAGCCATGGAGGCAAAGTACGTGTCACAGTTGTCGTCCCTTGAAGATGAGCTCCAGAGTGTCGCTGCCTCTTCATTAGAGGTAGCTTCCCAGCTGTGGGGGATCCCTAGGTGCCTAGAGGAAGTTGCCCAGTACAACTTTTCCACCGGGGCGCACATGACGCTGGTGACCGTTGGGACAATCTGCACTGACCTGAACATTGGCTCCATCAGAGGGAAACCTGTTGACACAGATCCCTTGTTGTATAGGCAGATTCAGCAATAGGCTATAGAGCTTTCTGAGGCCATAATTCATGATGTGGCTCTCTTCGTGATAGCACAGGGTAGTATGCCTGACTTATCAGAAGATTCGGGCGGTGCTTGAGGTCGTCTTGTAATGTGCTGCACCCGACATTATATGCTCTATCTTTCAGTGTCTTTAGTTTTAGATGTTGGTTTAAGCTTTGGACTAACTTCCTTGGGATTATGCAACCAAGATGAAACACTATGGTCGAGTCCATGCAAGGTCTTGTTAAGTCACTTATACCATTTCATGGCTTATGAGACATTGATCGATTGAGAGAGTAAGAGTGGGCGACACGTATGGTTATCATTGTAGCCCCCGAGCATGTTGAAAGTTAGTATAACATGTGAACATGCTAGATAGGAACACAACAACTGCAAAGGTTAGCCCCCAAGCAACTTAGAGAGGTTCTTCGTAAGGGACTCGAGAGATCACAGTTTATTCATGTAACAAATAAATGTTCTTTGCAAGATGTAAATGATAACTAAAATTTAGAAAAAATAAAAGGCGACGTAACCGTGGGTCGTTGGCAGCCTTCTCAAGATCCGACCATGAGGGCCACAGGGGTCAAAGCTGGTGGCGGAGTCAAGGATGTCAGGTTGAGGGTTGCCGCAGGCTGTTCTCCTAGAGTCGTTGATAGGAGCTTCTTCCTCAGCCTCGGGCAAGGGAGACTTGAAGGCCCGGAGTCCAAGTTATTGGCCTCCGCGTAGTCGATAGTGTCCCTCTCGCATTGGCAGGCGCTCTAGAATTTTCCTGGCACTGTGATTACACTGTGTGGCCCTGCCTTCTTCAGCTTGAGGTAGGCATAGCTTGGGACTGCCATGAACTTGGCGTAACATGGCCTCCCAAATATGGCGTTGTAAGGTCCTAGGAAGTCGACAACTTCAAAGAAGAGAGTCTCCTTTCGGTAGTGTACCACATCACCGAATGTCACAAAGAGGTCTATTGTACCCAGGGGCATGACGCGCCACCTAGGGATGATGCCGTGGAAGGGGGACTGTGATGCATGCAGCTTCCTTATGTCCATGTTGAGCTTGTCAAAGGCATCCTTGTAAATGATGTTGATGCCACTTCCTCCGTCCATGAGGGTCTTCGTCACCCTCGTGTTCTCGATGACCACAGTTACCACCAAAGAGAATAGGTCCACCTCAACCAACTAGTCTGGATGATCATTTCGATCGTAGGTAATTGGTCGTTCTAACCAGCGTAGGTATAGGTGGGCAGCCGATGCAGTCGCATAGATCCGTCTGTGAGACAGCTTCTGCAGCCTTCGATCCTGGTAGGCTTTAGTGCCACCGAAGATGAGCATGGAGCTTCTAGCAGCCGCATCGAGGCCTTGATCATCATCACGGTCTCCTGAGTACCCTTCTTGGACTGTCCGCCTTTCGGCTTCTAGAACGACATGCTTGTGGTAAGCGAGACAATCTTTGGCAAGGTGGGTCACAACGAAGCCATGATTCTAACATGGGCTAGTCATGATCCTTTCAAACATGTCTCAATAAGCCTGTCTCTTGCGAGGGATCGAGGCAGTTCTCGAGATGGTATACTCGAGTTTGATCGGCGGCTGAGCTTGCTTCCCGGGAGCTATCGAATGCGGAGCAGGGCCATGAGTATTGTGTTCCTATTTCTGTCTGTTGATCAGCAAGCGAGCATCTTACCCATTCCTCGGTCAACTGTAGATCGGGTTGGGGGCGATATGCTCTAGGTCCTCCCGTTGGTCAGCCCCTGGTCCCTAGAAGTCATTGCCGACGATCCTGTGGAGCAGGCCCATGGCATACTACGGGAGTATCCCGACTAAACCTTGACTTTTGAGTTGCCGGGTGCGTCATTGGCTCGGCCCTAGGAGCCGATTGAAGCAACCTAACAGTCTTGTAGGGACGACTAACCAAGTTTTGGCCACATGAAGGGTGGGTGTCCTTAATGTGAATCTGCTGAGTGTCAGGAGACTAGTTGAGTCATTGGCGAAGATGATTATTCTCCACTTCAAGATCACCATTCTGACGAAGGAGGCATAGGCGCGCTTCGTCGCTAGTCTTGTATGGGGCGTCTAAGATGGTAACATCACCCGACGGTGGAGTGGCGCTTTCAAGCGTGAGCTTCTCGAGTGCTTCCCGAGGTGGCTCATGGTCTTGTAGATTTATTTAACACTCGGGTTGCTCCTTGGACTTAGTGTCTTCCTCTTTGGGTAGTTCCTCCTCTAAATCTAGGTTATCGAGGAGGAACTGATCATATTTGTCAAGATCGAAATCTAGGATAGGCTCGTCGTCCTTTGCATGTTCCCAATCTTCCGTTATGTCGGCCATATCTTTGTCGCCGTTGGCGCTTGGGAGAGCGAGTACCGCATATGGGGTGATCCTCGGTGCGAGGTTTGGTAGGTTCCGCTAGGGTTTGTTGAAGATAGTTAATGTGTGTTGCCACCGCTTTCCTTAATTCGGCCGTAAAGCTAGGAAGGAAGTGATCGAATGGCAATTGCAGATCTGATTAGGGGGTCCAGTTTGGATCTTCCTAGACTCGGAGGGTGGCCTTGAGATCGCTCTCTTGGTTGAGCTTAGTGAAGACATCGCGTCCATAGCGGTTGAGATGTTGGGTGAGAGCACAGGGACCAACATTCATAGCTTCCTCCAACCTGGTGAAGAACGCGCAGATCGGGGGAGGCTTCTCCTCCTCTTCCATGGGTAGTTCGAGTTCTTGCAAATGCAAGTCCCCAAACAGGTCAGCGATGAAGTCGAGGCTGCTGAAGGTCATCTTCTCACCTGGCTACATCCTCCCCGTGGTGTCGTCGATGTTGATGATGATTCCCATCCGAAACACAATATTAATCTGAACGCAAAAGGACCCTACCTGGCGCACCAACTGTCGAATTGTTTAGCTCTGGTAATGCCTTGCAACGTGATCGCATAGATTGATCCAGATGGTTGCACATGAGACATGGAGATTTATACTAGTTTGGGCCCCTGGGATGCCAGTAAAAGTCGTACGTCCAGTTGCTACTTCTTCTTGTATTCGTATGCTCAGTTACAGGGGTTGTTGCTCCTAGCTACAAGATAGATTGGAATGAGGTGATGGTGTCCTGGTGGACATGAGATCATGGAGCCCATACCCCTCTTTATATAGGTAGAGTGGTAGGGTTACAATGAGGGCAATTGGCGCTACAGATCGGATTCCTAGTTGGTTACAACAAATCAATTCTATCCTACAATAGCTGTGATGGCGGCAGATAAAACACTTAACACCTTGGTGGACACCGGGGGACATCGAAGGATTCACTAGACACATGCCTGGACATGCAACACTTGGGAATCAGGAAGGAGCTGCATCCCATGGAGCTAGAGAATGGCCAGTTAGAACTTCTGGTTGCGTCATGGACATTGAAGAAGGAAGAAAAGTGTGCGCTTATTTCTTTGTTCATTGAACTCAAAGTCACGACAGGCTACTGTGCGAACCCAAAGAGGCTAGTGAACATGAGAGAACTCTCATTCAACTATGGCCCTATGAAGGCCCATGACTGTCATGTCATTATGACTCAACTGCTCCTTGTTGCCCTGCGTGGTATCCTCCCCCAAAGGTCCGCGCCCCAATCATAATGCTATGCTCGTTCTTCAACGCGATCTCAAAAAAGGTCATTGATGTGTCCATGGTAGAGCAGCTACAGCGGGACATAGCCAAAACTCTCGTTAGGCTTGAGATGCATTTCCCACCGACTTACTTTGATATCTCATTGCGTCTGCTCATTTATCTTGTTGACCAAATTAGAGCCCTTGGCCCAATGTACCTGCATCAGATGTTCCCTAAAATTTAGGAACAGATTCAGGCCAGAAGGGGGCATGGTTGAAGGATGGTCAATGGAGGAGGCCATTGAAGTTGTGCACATATTATCTGGACATCAAAAGGGTTGGAGTTCTAGAATCTCGTCATGGGGAAGACTACGTGGCAAAGGAACGATCGGGGAGAAATCTGTTAAAGCAGACAACCTTGTTTCTTGCAGACAGGCTTAGTTCGTTGTTCTCTAGTAAGCCAAGGGTGTGATGCAATACATTGACGAGCACAGGCAATCGCTACAAACTCTATATCTGAGCAGGTCACAGGCTTGGCTGAATAAAAAAAGGAGGAATTTGTGCTTGGAATAAAGTTGTGTAATCAACTAGATGCCTTAGCCAAGGGACCTTCAAGTACATATCTTAAGTACCAAGGGTATGAGATCAATGGATTCACATTTTACATAAAAAAGCAAGATAGAAAGAGCACATACCAAAATTGTGGTGTTCGTTTTGATGCTCACGACAAAAATGGCAATGTGCAGGCGACATACTATGGTTACATAGAAGAGATATGGGAGCTAGCCTACGGTCCGTTGAAGGCAACTCTTTTTCGCTGTCAGTGGGTCCGGCTCGATGAAATCAACACTTACAGCGAAGGGTTCACTACCGTTGATCTCACTAAGACCGCATACAGAGACGACCCCTTCGTCCTTACAAGAGATGTTATGCAAGTCTTCTATGCAAGGGACAACAAGACAAAAGGAAGGCTAAAAGTAGTCCTAGAAGGGAAAAGGAAGATTGTCGGTGTTGATGGAGTGACGGACGAAGAAGACTATAGGGGCTATCAGGAAATGCCTCCATTCGGGGCAAACGTACCCCTACCTATCCTTCAAGAGGGTGATGCACCTGCTTACGTATGGCTTGATCACAACGAGGCCATCATTGTTGATGCACCTAAAGATAGTCAGATTATTGTTAACTATGTAATCATTATTCGGACGTTGTTCACCAACTATGTAATCTAATTTAGATTTTGTGCGCTTCTCTAAAATTTAATAATTGACTATGTAATGAAATATTAAGATGATGTTCATAAACACTATTATTTGATAATTATAGACCATTAATTTAATTATCATGGCATTAAATAATTGAGACACAAATATTTGTATTATTTTATAATAAATTATATGTATTTACATGCACTAAACGGATAAAAGAAAAAACATAACCTAAACCAGTGTAATCCCTAATGCTAGCGCAGCGGTTAAGGCCCTATAATCTGGACCTCGAATTAATTAACTCTTGTTCAGAGGATAAAACAAAAAAGAAAATGTACCTTAACGTACTCCCTATTATAGCGCAGCGGTAAAAGCTAGCTACTGTGAAGCCCGCGCCCTTGGTTCGACTCCTAGGTGTGGCAAACTTTTTTTATATTTTTACATAATTAAATGAACCTCAACTTAAACTATAAAAATGATACCAAAATATTTCCTAACATAAATCCTCCTTTAACCCAGCGGTTAAGCCACTAATCCCTCTTTCTCGCTCCCTCGGTTCGAAACCCAGGCGAGACAAAGTTTTTTTATTCTTGTTATCCAGAGCCCACTGCAGTGGCTCTGATTTCAAAAAAAATAAGAGCTAAGCGCCTGCGGCAATGGTAGCTGCTTTGCCAGGCCTATCACTGTTGGTTTTTGCATAAAAACGACAGTGATACATGGAATCACTACCGGTTCGAAAACCGGCACTAATGACCCATATCATTACCGGTTTTTTATCAAAACTAACAGTGATAAGAATATTACCTCCACGGGCCAGCAGTGCTCCCGCTAATCACCATAGCAGGAGCACAGCTCCCACCTACCACGATAGTTAGCCTATAAAATGGCACCCTACTAGGGAGCCTCTCCACGGCTAGTACTTGTGTTTATTTTGCAACTCTCAGTCTGTTTGCTTGTTGGTTTTAGCCAGGGCTTATCAGCCATGATACAGTGTTTTTTCTCTCACAACAAACCAGCACCATCCGGGCTTACTAGCCTTTGCTGTTTATTTCTCCAGTTTGTTCTCTGCTTGCTAGTTTCCACGTACCTGGCCTCTCTGTGGGAGAAAGCCCTCCACGTACAGATATCGTTATGGGTCATAGTCCACCAAAATGGTGCACACAAGAGGTACTAGAAGAATGCTACTGAAGATAGAACAACTCCGAAGATTGGAGACACCACCAGGTTCATAGAGCCATCCGCTGTGGTGCGCTCTGGACTGTATATGTCCAGAGAGACATGCAATCCTCCATGCTTGGCCTACCTGGTGTGCTCTCGGCAATTTCCTATCCTAGAGCGGCATTGGTTCATCGATGTGGTGCCGAGCTGACTCCGGTGTCTTCTAGACTGTACCGAGAAAAAGGCTATGTACAGCAGAGGCATGGATTCATCGATTCCACCTTGTCAACTCCAACCGGTATAGCTCGTAGACCAGCTTGGTGATGTTGTTTGACCCTAGTTGGTGCTAGAAAAATGCTACTGGGGTGGTTAAATTATAATGTGTTGATACACATTGATTGTAACATTAACATGTACGCAAATAGGTCTTTGTTATCGTATATGTAATTTTAGTGTAAGGTCTTTGTTATCGTATATGTAATTTATTTCTAATATTTTTGTTATTTTTTTATGTATTTCTGTACTCTATCTAAATAAATATATCATTGTTGTTAAAACTTTCCCACGGTCCTTAACATATATGCACCTTCACTGTCGGTTCTATTGAAAAAAAGGCAGTGATATTCACTTTCACTATCGGTTAACCGATAGTGATGTTCATGCCCCCCTATATAAAACAAACCGCCAGCCACATACATCGATCCCACGCGCCCACGAACTCTCACAGTCTCATTTCTCGCGTTTCACTCTCACTTCTCAAGAAATTCACTCTCTCGTGATTTGGTCATGGCTCCTACAATTTTACATTGGTATTGATATGTTGTCTTCTCCAATATTCTATCTATATTCATTTGATCTATATTTATATTCATGTTTCTTTGCATTCTATTTTTATATATATTCTTATTTCTTGCATTCGATCTATATTTAATTATGTTGCCACATTTTACTTGGAAATTTTTTTTGTGCATATATTTTATGTTCATATTTTTTTGGCATTTTATCGATCAGGTGGTATGAACAACGGACCTCCCCCACCACAAGAACTAGGTTTCCACCCTGGCGATGAGCCATTCGCTCCAAATGTGGCCATTCCGCGATTCCCTGTTCCAACTATTGTATAAAATATTTTCCAACATCTTTTGTTATTTTATGCTAACAAATAAGTATAATTAGTTTAATATCATTGTTGCATATATATATATGTCATAGACTATATTCCCAATAGATTGGCTGTGAATAGCACTTAGCTGGTTCTTTATCTCGGACATCATCGAGAACCCGACATCTAATGCAAGTGGTCGGCTATGGACGTGTGAACTCAATTTTTCCATCCCTTTGAGGGGTGCAAATCATCGGAACCTTATCCACAAGACGGGAAGACAGAGCCCGGACGTGACAAGCGCCAAATTCAGTGTCGTGCGCTTCTGTTTAGAGGCACTTCGACGTGTTTGCCATGATGTGCCTGATTTCTTGCACTTCAAGGCACTTGCTTTGAATGCTAGTGATATCCCCGTTCCATAAGCAAGCGAATGGTTTGGGAGCTACAACCGTGCGGATGTGGTAAAATGGTCACTTATACCTGAGTAGTGGTTATTTATTATTGTAATAACACTCTCTAATGTTTTTCTCGTTCTCCCATGTAGATTGTGCTCTAGGATCTTACCTATGTTGCATATGGCTTGTGGGCCGTTCTAGACCAAGCTACGAAGCAACTCGGGTACGATTGGGACTTCTGCAATGGAAACCTCAGTGAGCTCATTATAGAACGACGCCAGTACTGCATAAGGATTACTAACAGGGGCAGTGGTCGTTCAGTAGGTTACATCTATGTCTGACCATTCTTTCGGTATTGTGAGGCACGAGAGAGTATACTCATACGGGAATTGACCTTCATCGATACAAGCGGATACATAATCCATGACTTCAATTACCATATATGGCTACAGAGGCATGTTAGTGTGCATGGCCCGATCGATCCCGGCAGTGATTCTGATAGTAATTAATGTTTATTTAGCTAGGTTTGCAAGTTGTAGTTTAATTGGGTTCCAATTTTAATTTGTACGGCTTGTGTGTTTAATTATTGTCATGCATGTAATTCATGTAACATTTGTTGGGCAACGAGAAACCTACATTCTGGTGTCGCATTGGTCTCAAACTTTTTTTAGGCTTGCACGTGCCACGAGAGAAGGAAACACCAAGTTTGGGATTTTCCGGAGATGGTTTGCTACTTTCTGCGGTATAATTGAATTGTTGCGTGACGTCACCGAGTAATTATAGGTTGAACTGAGCCTACCCCCGAAAAGATCCAGAATGGTGCCAAACTTTTACATAGGCTCTCATGTGCCCTAGGGATAAGAATTTTGTGGAGGTCGATGAAAAAATCTATTCGGTCCACGATGTAATTTACCCTCTTTTGTCTCATTCAGCACAGAGAAAAATATATTAATAAAAAATGATCCAAAAAACCTAAGATCTTATGTGGGGTCTTAATTTGGGTAAACATGCTTGCCAAAAAAATTCAAGTCATTTCGACATAGGCGGAGTATACATGCTTCACAGAGGTACATGAGCCCTTTCATCGAACCATCACTATACACATAGGTTATCAAGGTTTCTGTGTTTCATATGCATTCCTGTGTCGTATTGGTCTCAAACTTTTTTTTAGACTTGCACATGCCACGGGTGAAGGAAACATCAAGTTTGGGATTTTTCTGGAGATGATTTGCTACTTTCTGAGGTTTAATTGAATTTTCGCGCGACGTCATAGATTAATTATAGGTTAAACGGAGTCTACCCACGAAAAGATCTGGAATGGTGCCAAACTTTTACACAAGCTCTCATGTGCCCTAGGGATAAGAATTTTGTGGAGGTCGATGAAAAAATCTATTGGTTCCAAGATGAAATTCACCCTCTTTTGTCTGATTCAGCACACAGAAAAATATATTAAATAAAAAACTGATCAGAAAAACCTAAGATCATGTGTAGGGTCTTAATTTGGGTGTACATGCTTGCCAAAAAAAATTTAAGCCATTTCGACATTGGAATACACATGCTTCTATTTATTTAGTATATAAAAGGAATTTTTTATATATATAAACATCACTATCGGTTTCAAAAACCCGGCAGTGATGAGACGAAACTGACAGTGATGCTGGTTGTCACTGTCGGTTCATTTTGAAAACCGGTAGTGATTTAAAAAAATTAAAAACATTGTGCCAGCCCTCGGGTTCAAGCTCAGGTATCGGGGACCAGAGTTCTGTGTCTTAATCGCGACGCTAGTATAGGAGGTGTGTCAAGGCTTATTTTCTTTTTGACCTTTTAGAGTGCTTAATAATTTATAAAATTAAACCAAAAAAATTAGGCCGCCTAGGACTCGAACATGGGTCTCGGAGGCTATATTATGTGGTCTTAACCGTTGTGCCAGTCGACAGATTTCGAAAGAAAGGGAAAAGATATGCTACTTAACCCGTAACCGCTGCACCCCCATCACTATCAGGTCCATGCATGGCCCAGTAGTGATGTTGCCTCATCACTGTTGGTCTAGACCTTGCAACCTGCAATGATGAGCCATTGGGATAAAAACAAGATGTGGGGTGAAAATTTCCAAAGTCACTTCAACCCCACGCCAACCCCTCCCCCCGTGCTGCCGGAGCACCACCCCACACCGACAGGCACCCCCCCCCCCCCGCGCACCCATCCACCGCCCCCAGGGCCACTTTTCCCAGCCGCACACTCCTCTTCTTCAACGCTGACTCCCGTGCATCCCCTCGATGCATCCCCGTTAGTTCCGCGCCAGTGCCCGCGACACCATCCACCACCCCATGCCGGAGCACCACGCCGTCCGTGCCCTCGTTCCTCGTCCACGACGCCAGCCATGCCCCTCCTCCTCCATGCCTGCACTCCCACCATCGAGGCCTTCAGGAGCACTCAGATAGCTGCTTCCCCACCCACCACGGAGAGTGCATGGCTCACGACCCGCTATGTGTTTGATGAAATGCCCATTAGGTTAGCCGAGGCCAACCTAGGCTCTGCCTCCCCCCTTCCTTCTTGCATACGAGCTTCAATTGCATACGAGAGTAGATTATGGTGGAATGAATTGTGCGTGTTTTCATACCGTGGTGTGAATTAGAAGTAATAGTTTATTAAAATTTGTTGCTCGGTTAACCTGCAACGAAATTCGGGTACAACAGTTAAATCAAAGCCGCTTGGTATAATATAGAAGGTGTAAAATTGCAGTACATGTATTAATTTGCAGCAGCGTGTGTTATCTCGTGATGGTTTTGTTAATGTTGTATCCTAGTTGGTGTCATTAGCAGACTGGATAAGAACTGGTTTTGTACCTTTTTTGTGACTTGGGTGACCACTTGCAATGAGTTAGTTTTCTGTGTAGCTTCCCCAACTAGGTTCCATCTCATTTTTGGAATTGCTGCATCATTTTGGTGTTTGTATTTGATGCTAAGTTTCTGTTCTCTTTATTTTTGCAAGTATTGTTGCCATATGGTGCTATGTGTGATAACCTTTACCCATACTATGGGCTATAACTGATACTTGCTACTTTTTCATGCTAAAATCATGAAGAACAATTTAATTTGTTAGATGCTGCAAGTACCTCCTCTCATAATGTAGCTTGCTCCATGCCTCTTTATCTAGATAATATTTGTTCATTAGCTGTATGTGAACTTAATATTCTGATACATCATGTTTGAATGACAACCTAATTTACTTAAATGTATAGGCAACCATGGCATGGTATGTAGTGCATGTTGGTCATGTGCCTGGGATTTATCGAACCTCGGAAGATTGCTATGCTCAAGTCAATCGCTACCCTGGTAATTTACACAAAAAATACAACACAGAAGCTAAAGCTTTGAGGGCCCACTATAGTCATCCGGTCTACCATGCAAACCATGGGCAATCAGCCTACTATGGTCCAATGAATGCAAACCATGGCCATCTGCCAGCATTGGAGATTGAAGAGAAGCGACCCGCCGGAGATGTGAAGATTAGGAGAATTGCTCCTTGGTCTTGGAAAGATGTCATGCTTTTATTTATGGCTATGGTCATTACTTTTCTTATTTAGAAGTTGATGTAGACTTAGTTTTGTAGAACAGTAGGTGGACTTTGTTGTATGTGGTCAATCAAGCAATGAATTTGTTCTAGGTGAACATATGCTATTATTAGACTTTGTTGTATGTGGACTTATTATTAGACTTTGTATTAAACATATTATATGTATATAATATGAACATATGCTATTAGTAGTTGTCCGTAGCCAAAACTAACCACGATCGTGTCACAGCCATTGACCAAATATAAGACTTCCTGTTGGTAGCAGGAAGGCCAGATCCAAGTGAGGCATATCAAAGCTTCCTATTGGTAGGAATGCACACTGGCACATCATTGAGTTCGATGAGTTCGGGGATCCACTCCCACTGCCTATAGCTTTGACCAAATATAAGACTATCCTTGGGTTACTTGTAAGGGACTTCATCCCGATTAGGTACAAGAAGTGGATTGGGAAAGATAATGACCCATGGAGGGTCCTGAAAGTGAGAAGAATTACATATGGGATATCAAGATCCTAGAGTATTTCACTTTCCCAACGGAGTATGACAAGGAGGTAGTCAAGAAAAAAGCAAAAGAAATCATGGGGACATGCTTCAAGAATTTCAAGGGGACATTGTACAAGCATTTTGTCCTCCAAAATAAAGAGCCAGATTTTGATGGTGGACAGTTTAACAAGTAGGACTTCTGGCAAGATTTCAATGAATACAGGTTATCCGAGGAGTACTTAGAACTAAGCAGGAAGAATAAGGAGAACTCACACAAAGCGACGAATCCTCATCATCTCGGCTCTCGTGGCTATGCCAAAAAGATGCCAGAATTTGAAGTAGAACTTGAAAAGATGGATTGCCTTACTGAGGAAGGCATTGAGGTTTAGACCGCCCATTGGGAGCCAAGATCGGTAATATACTGTATGGGGAGGAATGTATGCCACGCCGAGGACAGGAGCTTTAGCTCCACAAATCCACCCATGAGAGAACTCATTCAGAGGATCTCTCAGGTCACTGAGGAGGTGAGGCAAGGGACTCGCACTTCTAATAGGGAGAAAGATGTGCTTACCCAAGCACTCGAAACCAAGGAGCACCCTAGTCGCACTAGAGGAACCGATGTTGTTCCTTGGAAACTAGCATTCCTCGAAGAATCTCACACTTACCGGAGCTGCTCGAGGGTTAGAGTGGAATAGGAGGTAGAGTGTTTGAGGCGACTAAAAGAGATGGAAGACAGAATGGATGCACGGATTGAGGCGACTATTGAATCATGAGTACATCAAATTTTGCTGTCCAAAGGGTCAGGAGTACCACAAAACCCTACTCCTACTATCTTTAGCCCACAGTTGAGGGGTCGCAGCAGCTGCAAATCGACCCAGCTCAATGAAAAAGATGCGAATGTGCAGGTAGACGGCATCACTGAACACGTCAATGTCAAGTTGTATATCCATTAGGAATGGATAAAGGACAAGGTGGTGCTCAGCCAGGCCTGGCCTGCGGGAGACGGGACCATTAATGGCCGCCCAATTCCACAGGGGTATGCTCGCGTCACCATTGATAGAATACTTGATAAGAAGTATAATAAGATACACATTGAGTACCCCGCAGTGGAAGACATGCCAAAACTTGGTTATAACAAGTGCTCTCAAGTGGCCTGATGCAAGCGTTTTATTAAGCTTGACCACCAATTGTCCTCTAACGATGAGGATGACTGCGAGTCTTCGTCCACCCACGATGATCACTCACCATCTCCCAACAGAGATCACTCCCCTCCTCATCCCTTGCCATCACCCCTGAGAAGACAGAGGTCTCCTTCTATTCCTCCTCGTCTGACTCAATCTTCATCAGCCCCGACAAAACAGAAGAGTCCTCCTCCTCCATCTTCATCAGCCCCGGGAAAATAGAATTCTCGTTGTCATCATCCTCCTCCTCCTCCACCTCAGCCCAAAACAAGATCAAAGGCATCCTCGCAGTCGTAGAAAAGGTCCTTAGATTCGGTCGCTAATGCTCCAAAAGTGGACCAACAAAAAAACAAAAGGTCGTTCAGTGGCAGCGTTACAAACTTGATGAAAGAAAAATTTACAGCACACATCTCGAAAAAAAATTATGTTAGTTTCTTTAATCTCTGTGCCTCACTGCCTCAGTGTTTGTTGAAGTTCGAATTTGAAAGGCAAACACAGAATAAGTACGCTACAATAAGAGCCAAAGAAATACACAATGAAGATGTAAGGAAGATACAGAAGTACGTCGAAGACAACCCCGAATTAACCATGGAATAGGTCGCGAACATCTATTATGATGTATAAGGGACGGGAACACCGGCAATGAAGTACGAAAGGGGCAATCTTTTGATTTCCGATGACGAGTATACAAATTTGACAACATATATGCGCCATTTGCATGAATATTACAAGGCTCAAGCAACAGAGGCAGAGGACTTTGGTTTTGAGGTTATTATTCATTCGCCACATGCTTTTCATTATCCTGAAGAAGAGAAGTTTGATGTCGAGTGGGAGTGCTCGTTCCAGCTATACCAGAAACGCTATCTTGATTCACAAATATTGACACTGTGGACTATGTAAGTACCCTACACGCATGATATTACAATTAACTACTCTCTTGAGACACAAATTGTTAGCTTTTGAGCACCTCCCATCATTTTATGTAGGTGTATAGTAAAATTTTGCATACTAAAAAGCAAATGGGATAACATAGGCTTCTTGGACCCCGGGTGAGTCAATGAGAAGACATGTTTAGGCCTCCATGGATGTGACGTGAAAGACCTGAAAGAGAGATTGATTGCTGTTTTCAATGAATTCAAGATGAAGAACAAAACTCATATACTTCTAGCCTACAACTGCGAGTATGTGTTCTCGGCTTTTAATTTTATGCTTCTTTTTTCATTAAGATTATTCGATAATTAGGATTCTGTGATTGCAGCAAACATTTCATCTTCATTTGTGTCAATCTTGCTAAAAATCTGATTGAGTTGTGGGACTTGAAGAAAAAACAATTTCATCATCTGGATGCACTAGTGGTAGTGCTGAATTAGTAAGCGATCCTAATAACATATTATTTTCTAATCACACATATCGCTTTCTAATGTTTCTCCTTTTAATGTTGCACAGTGTCTAAAGAAGACATGTTGGTGGGACGTAGGTCCCATTCAAGGTTGTCGAAATGGAGGGGAAGTACCTAAAACAACGGGCGGGAAGCGATGAATGCGGGTTTTATGTAATGTTGGCAATGCTTGACTACATCGGCGAGAAATTGGAAGAAGCAGATAAGTTGGTGTGTATAATCCCTATTTCATTTGTCTGTTAATAATTCAACAAAATGATTTACTGATTCCTCTTTGGATATCATCTTTTTTGAACGACAGCGCAAGAAATATAACCACGAAAGATTGTTAGACATGGAGATCGTCGCACTGCAATCGGAGCTGGCAAAATTCATCTTAGCCGAGGTATTGAAAAAAGATGGAGTATTTTCCATTGCACAATCCGTGAAGTTCAAGGACCAGTATGGCCCAGAGCGGCTCACTAGATTATTGTAAGAAGTCCGAGAAGCATGCTTCATCTTATCGAATAATTTCTTTTTTAATTTGAGGGATCGAGATCTTGATAAGAATATTTGAACTGTAACCGTAACATTTGTAATGTTTAATATTGATGGACCTATCGTCTACGCAGCGTATATAAAGCGATCCATAAAAAAATATAAATTAAAATAAATTATAAAATAATAAAATGCGAACGGGCCACCACTGCCGGTTAGCAACAAACTGGTAGTGATGACCAAGATCGCACTGCCGGCTTGAGCCACAAACCGGCAGCGTTGGCTTAACCATCATTGCCAGGTCTTGTCCCAAACCGGCAGTGCTGGTTACGGCAACACTGCCGGCTAAAGACACAAACTGATAGTGATGTTCGAGGTTACACTGCCGGGTGGTCTCATAAACCGACAGTGTTCGTGAAACTGAACTCTATCGGGTTGTGTAAAGGACTGACAGTGAAGTTGCAGAATACTGCCAGTTTGTAGGAACCGACAGTGATAGCTAACCCTCATCACTGCCGCTATGGCTGTGCCGGTTCAAAATCTGACAATGATGGGGTGTTTCGAAACGGCAGTATTGTCCTGATATGGGGTAGTGTTACAGCTAATGTCATGTGACCAGTTCAATCACTACCGTGATAGTCCCTCCACCATAAAATAGAAATGTAAGGCGTGAGTTAACATACACTACTACACAAACTTTAATGGAGGCGGGCGTTTTTGATTTTCCGCGGCGGGCAAAGCTGTCCGCCGCGGCCTAGAGGCCACGGTAAATCGTGGCTTAACCGCGGCGGGCGGCTTTGCCCGCCGCGGTTAACCTATTTACCACGGCGGGCGGTGTAACGTGCCCGCCGCGGTAAATATACTTTTACCACGGCGGTCACGTTGAACCGCCCGCCGCGGTAAATTATTTTACCGCGGCGGACACGGTACACCGCCCGCCGCGGTTATGTTCGTTAGCCGTGGCGGGCATTATTATTTGCCCGCCTCGGTAAATTATTTCCTGAATTAAAAAAAATACAGCAGCATATAATTAAATTCAAATTCAAATTCAAATTCAAATTCAAATCACATCCAGATTTCACAGATTAAACTTAAAAAGTATGCAGGCATTACACATGAGATAATATACATATATATATATATACATTCACTTAGTCGTTCTTGTCATCGTTAATTCATTACATTTACATATTAAAGTCGTTATACATGCCCTAAGGAGTAATCTTGCGGACGCATCATCATGGGTCATTTCCTCAGCCTCTCGTACTCTGGTAAAATCGCTAGCTGGCTATTCTCATTGAAGAACGTGCTCCCTTCAAGCACGCATTTGTCTAAGACAAACTTACATATGTCCGCCTTTGTCTGCTTGAAGGAGTGTTGGGTGCTCTACACGTCTCTCCACCAGTTCAATCCATTCTTGAGCACCCTCCAACTGCTGCTGTACTGCTTGCACTCCCTCAGGTACTCACAGACGTAGAAGCCACAGGTTTGTGATCCTACCGGTTGTTTGGCACACTGCATGATCGATACACAAGCATTAGAATACAGGCATTAGAACGCTTATGAACAGAAAGCACAATTAAACCTTTCAAATACTTACCGGAAAGTTGCGTCTGATTTTGATGCGGTTCTTATGCTTAGCCTTAAAATTCTCTGTTCTTCGATCATAGCATTCAGGATCCTTCACGTACTCCTTATAAGCGCTATACGAAATGTACTAGTATTAGGCAGGGCATTAGAACGCATATGAGAAGACAGTTCAGTCACTTACACTCTGAGGCAATCTTCAAAGGCCTTGTACCCTTTTAAGTTTGGCATTCTCAACGAATCAAATACGCAGGCCCTGCCATCCTGAGGATAGATGATAAATGCAACCCAGTGACCCTCGAGGCCTTGGCTGCGCCATTGAAACAAAATACAGGTTACAATGAGAAATAATAATACTAGCTAGCTACCCACTTATCTCTACAGGCATGTCTTTGACTTACCCAAAGTGGTAGGCAGCTATGATACACCCATTTCTCCTGATCTTCTTCATTGCTCCTAGTATGTACCTTGAAATGTTCAACTTCTCATTGCCCATCAGTTTCTTCCTGTGCGCCTCTCTCTGTCGCTTGGTCAAGTCTTTCATGGTTGGATGATTGTCATCTAGGTGGTAACCAATGATGACTCTTTGAGCAATATGCATTGGAGATAGATAGATAACATCAAGTTTTAGTTCCTTGGATATATAGGCCATCAACCTGCAAGGACAAGCCATCGTGGCATATATAAGTAGTCTTGACCGATTCAAAGGCAGGTGATATGTGAAACTCGCAATTCATCACTTACATAGAGAACAAGGTGACTTGGGCGATGTCAAGGTCTTGTTCCCGTAGTAGTCTGTACATGTCGTGGAAGTCCACGGGGAGTTCTACATCGTTGCCAGGCAAGTGGAAGTACTCCGCCACAACCTTGACTAGAAAACCATGTAGGCCAGCTTTTGCCGCTTCCATGTACCAGAGATGAAACCTCCTTGTCTCCCACCTTTCCTCGTCGACGAGCTGGGCCTTGGTTATCATGAACTTCCCATGCTCGTAATGGCCGGGGCAGTCATCCGATTCAGGAAATAGATGGAAAGGTGATCTCGGCCTGGGATAGAAATGTTAGTACCATATTATGGCAAAGAAAAGTTATTAGCAAATTATGCTCGCCGCTACCATACCTTTCGAACTCAAGTGAGTATGTGAGATGCCCTTGGTCACCTTTAGTCTTCACCGGCGGTGGAGGACAGTGGCTTGTGCTCGCAATGGCAGCAGGTGGTGTCTTTGCCCCCGGTTCCTTCATGCCTCCCGGTCCTTTGCTTGTGCCCTTAGACAGACTATCGGGAGATGGAGGTGGACTTGTTGTTGGAGGAGGAGAACGAGGGTGAGGGCTTGTGCCTCGGGGTGACTTCCTTCCCTTGTCATCCCCGCCATTGCCTTCGTCATCGCCGTCGCCTTGATCCGGATCATCAGGGGGACAAGATCCGGCAACGGATGGTTGTGATGCTGGTGTCGCCATCGGCATAGAAGTCGGCGTCGAGAGAATGATCTCTATGTCGTCCTTGTTCCACAGGACTTCGGAACCAATGGCAGCTCCAAGGATCGTTACCCCTTGTGCAGTTGGATATTCCATTTCAAATTCTTCGTATTGGGTCGCATACCATGTAAGTATCATGGCAGCATAGTTGGCAGGGATCTGGTCTTGGTTGAAATCTTTGATATCTTCTTTGGGGTGCATGTAACCCTCACCCATGGTCTATACTAACATAATGTATTAGAATTCAAAATCGAATACAAATATAAAAATAAATATAATATCAATGATATCCCACCATATCCGATATATTTGCATCCCTAACAAGTAATAGGGACATTCGCACCAACACTCAACAACCACCTATCTATAAGCGCTGAGTGATAAAAAGAACCCTTGGCTTTTTATTAATTGACTTTTGTAGCACACTTAAGAATCTTATCCTCTTTTATAGAGTATGCATATAGAGTATCTGGGATTGTTACATATAGAGTCTCTAGGATACATTATTATATATATGTCTCTGGGATACGTATAGAGTCCACTACATTATTACATATATATATGTCTCTAGGATACATAAATCATTTTGGTGCAGGTGCTTTCACCGTCCTCTTCTCACCATCGGGGCGGGCCCACGGCATCATCCTGGACTTGTTGAATCGGTCCTCGACGGCCTTGATCTTCTTTGGATGATCGGTAAAAAGCTCGAGCTCTGCGTAGTTGTTGTATTGTTCGGGACTCTGCACCCCATCAGCTCCCACAATCCGCTGCTTTCCGGACACAACCACATGCCTTTTTGGGTCCTCTGCATATATATAGTAGGCCACTTGTGCAACATTGGTTGCTAGTACCCACGGGTCATCTTTGTAGCCGATACTTTTGAGGTCCACGGTGGTTAGCCCATAACTGTCCACTGCAACCGCATTCAGTTTGACCCACTGGCAATGGAAGACGGTTATGCGTAGGTTCTGGCCGTAGTCAAGTTCCCCTATTTCTTCAACTTGCCCATAGTATTGCCTCCTCTGGCCCGTGTACTCTTCTTCGCCCTCGTATCGAACACCGCAGTTCTATGCCGAGCTCTTCTTGTCCTTGTCTTTCATGTGGAACCTGTAGCCCTGGACGTTATACCCTTGCCACGTGGTGATTTGGCTGGATGGGCCTAACACAAGCCTCTTAATGGTCTCCGTATCTTCATCAGGGCATCCTTCAAGGGGTATGTGTTGCTCTTTGAGCCACTCTACGAAATTGCTCTTGTGATGGTTCTGGACCCATGCCTCCGTGCGTTGTCCATCATTAGCGGCGCGGATCTCTTCCAGGTTCTTTTCAATATATTTCTCCATGCTCACTAACTGATGAAGGATGCTGTAATGAGCTTCTTGCACCATTCGGTTTGCCACATAGGTGCGCACTTTTCAGCCTGTGCACCCCATTCCTGAGGTTTTGCCTTCGTGGTGATGGACAGGCAACCCAATCACCCTCCCATCTCTTATGTACCTCATACACCAGTTCACGGCCTCCTCCGTTGTGTATGCCTCGATCATAGAGCCCTCCGGGTAAGCGTGGTTATGGACGTATCTGTTGAGGGTGGACATGAACCGCTCGTACGTCCACATCTGGTGTAGGTACACGGGGCCTAGTTGATGGATCTGATCGACCATATGCATCATTAGGTGTGGCATAATATCAAAGTAAGATGGTGGAAAGCACATCTCGAGCAGGCAAAGGGTCTCCGCGATGAACTCCTTCAGGGCAGGCAGCTCAGCCTTATCAATGACCTTCTGAGTGATGCGATTAAAGAAGTATGACATCCGTGTGATGACCATCTTCACGTACTCTGGACGGATAGCCCTAATCGCAATTGGTAGGAACATCGTCAGCATGACGTGGCAGTCGTGTGAGTTGTAGCCGGTCATTATGAGGTCTTTCATGGAGACCAGGCTCTTGATGTTGGAAGAGAAACCAGTCGGCACCTTGATACCCCTAAGCAACTTAAGAAAAGCCGTCCTCTCGTCTTGCGTTAGGTTGTAGGCCGCACCCGGGATATCGACTTTACCGTTCTGAGGCGGTCCCGGGTGAAGGTCCGGCCTGATGCCCAGATTGACAAGATCCGTCCGTGACTTAATACCATCCTTTGTCTTGCCCTTGATGTCTAGCAGGACACCGATCGTGCTTTCGAAGACATTTTTCTCCAGGTGCATGTAGTCGATGGCATGGGGTGTATTCAGTGTTTTCCAATACGACAGGTACTTGAAGAAAATTGACTTCTTCTTGAAAGGAACGGCGGAGGGGACTTCCTCCGTCTGGTCCCGCTTTCGCTTCCTTGTCTGCTTGCTCCCCTCTTCAGGCGGCTTCTTCTTCTTTCCAAACTCCACCTGATCCATGTCCTTGACCATCTCATACACCTTTGTCCCCCAACTAGTCTATGTCGGTTGATCACGCTACGGCTCGTCCTGATTGTCAAAGTATTTGTTCATAATACTTCTTCTATACCTGTGATTTTTTGCGAGGAACCGTCTGTGCCTCATGTACACCATCTTATTGGATCCCTTAAGGTAAGTGTAGCAGGTCCCGTCGATGCAAATTACGCAGCCGGTCTTCCCTTTGATCTGCCCCGACAGTGAGAAGAGACCGGGGTAATCGGTGATGGTGACAAAGATGATTGCTTTTAGTGTGAACTTCTCCTTGCGGGATGCATCCACCATCTGGACCCCAACATCAAATAGTATCTTCATTTCCTCCATGAACGGCTCCAGGAACACATCTATATCGTTGCCGGGCTGCTTCGGTCCGGAGATAAGCACGGTCAGCATAAGGTACCTACGCTTCTGACATAGATGGGGAGGTAGGTTGTACATGGTGAGCACGATGGGCCAAGTGCTGTGCGAGCTGCTAAGCTCACCGAACGGGTTCATCCCGTCGGTACTTAGCGCGAACCTAACATGCCTGGGCTCCTTGCCAAACTCCGGGTAGGCCTCGTCGAAATCCTTCCACTGCTTGCCATCGGATGGGTGCTGTAGCTTGCCATCGTCGTTCAGGCGATCAGCAGATGCATGCCAGGACATGAGCTTGGCATCGTCTGGGTTCCCGAATATTGCACGCAGGCGATCGGTCACGGGCAGGTACCACACCGACAGTGCTGGACTTTTCCTGTGCGTGTAACCCTCTTCTTCATCGTCCTGCTGAGCCGAGATCTGTTTGGCCACACTACTCTTCTTTGCCCCCTTCTTGTTCCTCTTCCGACCACCCCGCAAGCCTCCCTCGTCTTCTGCATCCACGCGACAACCAGCATTTTTCTTGTACCGACTAAAGCCGCAGTGCGAACAACTCGTCAAATTCTCATACTCATTGCCCCGATACAGGATGCAGTGGTTAGGGCATGCATCAAACTTTCTAAGCTTCATCGCCACTGGCCGGATCAGCTTCTTGGCCCGATAAGTATTGGCGGGCACCTTGTTAGCCGTTGGGTACGTGGTAGCAAGGTAGCTTAACAACTCATTGAAGCTAGTGTCAGACCAACCATGACGAGCCTTCAACATCAACATATGGAGGTTAAAACGGAGCGCCGTGCAGTCCTTTGGACAATCGCCGCCGTCCTTATAGAGAGGATCAACTGCCGCCTGTTTCAACTCTCTGAAATTCTCCAACCACTTTGGGCAACCCAACACAACGTCGTCTTCATCGAAGTGTTTGACTAGATCTTCAACAAGCTACACATCCTCGGGTTAGCTCACAGTATCCTGACCATCACCACCGTCGCCGGCTTCGTCGGCCATGTCTTGCATTACATCATCCACCGTGATGTAATCACGACAACTGTTGTCACTGTCGGCTGGCGCAGCTGCTGCGGAAGGATCTTTATTCACCGGTGGTGCTGTCGTCGTCGGCGTCGAAGAGGTAACTCCAGATGCAGCGCCACTCGCACCAACTCTTTCGCCGTGAAATGTCCAGACTGTGTAGCCCTCGATGAAACCATACATGATCAAATGAGTTTGCACCTCGCTGTCTCGGTGGGCTTTCAGGTTCTTGCAACGAGAACATGGACATATGGTTGTCATCCGCTTCAGTCTCTCACGGTGAGCTTTACCAGCCGCAATAAACTTCCTTAATTCAAAGAGGTACCGCGGATCATTCACTCTATCGATCCGGTACATCCATTCCGATCTATCCATCGTATCTGCGAACATTATCCATCACAATCAACATTAAATAAAGAAGAATTAGGAGAAATTGATGATTTTTACGTCCAAAATCATGAAAAAGAGAGGAAATGACGATGTGAAAGATGAAGCATGCATCTATGATGAATCTAAAGTTAAAGAAATACATGACATCATTTTTTCCATTAAAATTGATCTAGATCTAGATCTAGATCTAAAGAGAACTCTAGGTGATGGAAATAGAGAGAGAGGATGGAAGGAGAGAGGGAGAGCCTTTATGAACCTCTTATGATGTCCTCCTCCCTCAAATCCAAGCCCTAAAACTCAAATCAAAAGTTTTCTCAAATTTTAGGGCAAAGCCTCCCCCCATGAGTTTTGAGAGAGGAAGACCCGTGAAGAAGAAGGAGGGTCTGAGGTCTGTATTTGTACAGGCTTTACCGCGGCGGGCAGTTTAAAGAGCCCGCTATGGTAAACCGTATTAACCGCGGCGGGCTATTCATACCGCCCGCCGCGGTAAATAACGATTTCCTGCGGCGGGCAGGTAAGGTTGCCCGCCGCGGTAAACCAATTTCCCGCAGCGGGCGCCCCGGTGGCCGGCCTCGCTGGCCGGCCACCGGTTAACCGTGGCGGGCAAAAAAGGTGCCCGCCACGGAGCGTGTTTTGGCCACGCTGCGCAAATTGATTCCTGTAGTAGTGATAGTGCTGCCTTAGCGTCACAAGAATAATAATGCATCCGGATATTCAATCGGATGGTTTCCAAGGCTCACAATAGTAGCAATTGGTAAGTTCCCAACAAAATATTAAAAAATGGAACTTTAGTGTATACCGAGAGCCTATTTCGTTTATGCTAAAATTTGGCTTATGATGATACTTATACTAAAATATTGTGAGAGGATAACACCGTTCGTTCGCTGAAAAGTGTTTCAGCGAACGAACGGTGTTATCCTCTAACAACATTTTAGTGTAAGCATCAGCATAAGCCAAACTTCAGCATAAGCGCCATGATTGAAGACCAGAAGGTATCTAGCTAGTTGCCTAGTTAGCACTGTGTTATTCCGCTCAGTCGCTCAGGCCTCAGGCGTATAGTCCTGCTCCATCTTGGCAGTAAGGTTCAGGATGGCGTTCCACGACGATGGGAAGCCAGACGATGGCACCAGACGGCCGATAAGTCAGCTACACCCTACGTCGAGCGATCTAGCTCTTTATCGGTGTGATGACCGACTTCAATAATTGGCTCGACCTGTTGGTTCGGAAAAAAAAACATCCACCAATTTTTGAGGGGTCAAAGCAAGGTGGTAGATCGGTGTGGGATTCATCATGCGAAAGAGGACAGCCATTGCAGCGTGCAATTGCCGTGGGCTGTGGGCAAGCAGGCAAGTCAAGTCGACGCTTGTACACGCACTGAGCTGTGAGCTCGTAGGCTCATCAAGAGCATTATATGCCGAGGGGCGAGGGCCCAAGAGAGGACGACGCGACGTCTATAGAGTTCACACGGTCCTCGTCATGCACGGCCAGTCCATACATGAGCTCGTCTGCTCATCAAGAGCATTGTATGCCGAGGGCCCGGGATAGGACGACACATGACGCATGAACACATGACACCCGCGCCACGGAGTACTCACTTTAATATATTTTTATTTTATCGTGTTGTGCACCAAGCAACCTCAAAGGACAGCACCATGTGGATTCTACACCTAGGAGCTCCTCAGAGAATTCGAGAAATGCAGCATGAGCTACATGGTGCTAAAGGATTCACAACGGTAGTGGAAGAAGAAATATGTTGAGCAAGAGTGCATAACCACCACTATTGTAGCCGACTTCTGCGACCACAACATGCACCAACGTGTGCATCGGAATGGCAGATATTTCTGAGACACATGTATGATCTACATGTGTGTGTGTATATATACATAAATACGTATATATTTCGCATGCGTATTTCCAAAACTGGCAGTGGTGGTTCTAAGTAAAACTTATTCGATCGGTTTGCAAGAATCTTGCAATTGCGAAACAAAATTCCAATAAGAGATTATGGGAAATGAAATAATTCTTGTGCAAAACATTAACGCTGATGGCACTATTCGGATGGCTACCTAACAGAGGGGGGGCTCTTAGCTTTGGCCGCCTCTGTTAGCATGCATTTAACAGAGGTGGACTATCTCGTGTGTTTTGCTTTCGGATTGCTGTGTCTCCATGCCAATATAGCCATTGAGGCTTCGTCCAAGATAATCAACGAAGCTTCCTCTAAGAAGCGTAGCGTAGCCATCCCACTTTATTATTGTTTGTAAGTACATGATGCCGCGGCCCGTGGGCTATGGGCAAGGCAAGTCAAGTCGCCGACGCCGGTACATGTGCTGAGCTCTGAGCACGTAGTAGGGCTCATCAAGAGCATTATATTATATGCCGATCGAGGGCCCAGGAGAGGACGACGCGATGTCTGTAGATCGAGTTCAGACGCTCCTCGTCGTCGGCATGCCTACTAACTAGAGCCCCATGCACGGCCAATCCATGCCATGAAGATGGACGCAGCGTTACCAATGGGCAATGCCCGTGGTCTGCGGGCAAGTCAAGTCAAGTCAAGTCGACGCCTGTGTTGAGCTGTGAGCTCGTAGGCTCATCTAGAGTTCACACGCCTCCTCACCATGCCTACTGCCTGGCGCCCCATGGCCCATCCATGCATCCACCCATCTGCAGACGCTGGATCCTGATGCACCTGACCATCGATCTGTACGTGATGATCCCAGATTGTACCAGCATGGACGCACTGCTGCTCATAGCTACTCACCCTAAATACTTACTCCCACCGTTAAAAAAAAAGAATATAATTATAAAATCCGTACCGGTGAAGGAAGCTGAAGTTTTATTAAGTTTATAGCAAATAGTATTAATATTTATATCTTCAAATACATTTATTATGAAAATATATTCTATGACTAATCTAATGATACTTATTTTATATCAGGAATGTTAGTATTTTATTTATACAATTTTAGTCAAGAATTCAAATTGATTGATTTTTTGGATGCGAGAATTGCTTTCTCGTCGACCGGAGGGAGTCCTCCACTGCTCATCATGCGGTGCTCACTGTTCAGGTCAGAGGTCACTACTAGGCGCGGCGAAACGTCCGCCCGCGACGGACGACTGGCAGCCGGCATCCTTCTGTGCCTCTGCGTTCATGACACATGATGACGCAAGACACATTACGCCAGCCACGGAGTCCTCGATCAGTTCCACACATGACTTATCGTCGTCTGTGCATCTACACGATCTCACCTGCTCAACACAACAGCTGTAGACAATTCTGATTAGTTATATCAATGCTGATAGACTCAAAAAGACAATTCTTAGTACGAGCATTGAGGTGATTTTATTTTTCGAGGTGGAATTCTCAGGATATAATCTCAAGGGGTTTCATCCCATCTCTAGTAACTCTGCAAACACCTAGATAAAACCTCATTATCCGCAGACCAAAACAAAGGTGCCAAACAGAGACTCCACGTGTTCTAAATTATAAGATACTTTGCTTTTAATATGTATCTAGCCATAGTATATATCTAATGCCGCTAGTGTGCCACTTATTTAGTTTTGCTTTTTATCTCTGGAGTAAGGGACCATGACGCCTAAGAGGGTGGTGAATTATGCAAATTAAAAGTCTACTTCTAACTAAGGCCTCTATTTCCACCTAATCAAAACCTATGCAAGTAAGTAATTCATCTAAATATGCAACTACGGTTTTGCTAGGTGTGTTGCTATCTCTACCACAAAAGAGTTATGTAACCTAGGTTCCAATCCTATCAACTAAGTTAGGTAAGTAAAGCACATAACCAAGGTAGCATAGTAAATGCGGAAGGTAAAGATAAGATAGAGATGTAAACTCCCGTCGACGATTACGGTATTTTTACTAAGGTATCGAAAAACGCTCAACCTTTCCTCTAGTTCTCATTGGAGCCCCTCGCAAGGGTCAAGCTCCCGGTCGGGTAACTCTGTGGATAGCCCCGGGCCTTCCCCATGCGCATGTGGGTCTCCGGTGTGCCTTCTAGCAAGCCTCTCCCAGAAACGCTCCCCACCGTCTTCACTATCAAGCTTCCGGCCGAAATGTCACGGGCCTTGTTCCCTTCGGTACACAGTGACAGCCACACCATAAGCGCGGTTGGTGTGGTCTCGCAAGACTACAAGCCCCGCCGATTACAAATACGGTGTGCGCAAGCACCTTGGCTTTAGAGGTATGCAAACCTCACAAGCAACTAGACCTAAGCCTAGAGCAAGCGCATATGAGCGTGGTCTAACTAACCTAAGCACTTCGCAAAAGCACCTATGCTAATCACCAAGTGATCTTTAAGCTTTATGCATGTCGAGAGCACAAATGAGGTGTAACAACACCGTCCTATCTTCCCTCAGCTCCCACACTCTTCAAATGGCCGGTTGGAGTCATATATATAGGCCACAAGTGGATATATAGTCGTCAGGACCGAGCTCCACATTTCTGCGTGGGCACCGGACATGGTGTGGCAGAACCGTCCGAAATAGCACACTTGGGGAGGCGCTCATCTACTACTAGACATTAAGCACCCCGAAAACAAGCTACACCGGACAGTTCCGCCGAGCACACCCCAAGGGAGAACTTGAATAATCCACATTTTCCCTCCAGGATCCAATAATGAGAACGAGTTTACAATACTTAGTTCATTTCATGCAACAAGAGTTCTCAGAAATACATTATTATAATACCAAGTTCAGAGTGTAGAATTTAAACAGTAGAATTACAATAAACATCTAACGATAAGATACAAGGATCCGTCTGTGCCCACCAGAAGAATCCTCCACACAACAGCTACTCGTCAAGTTGCATCTGCAATAGGGGTAAATAAACCCTGAGTATACAATGTACTCACAAGACTTACCCGACTAGTAGGAATAATTTCCCGACTCCAAAGGATATGATAAGCTTTATGGTTTGCTGGGTTTCCTTTTTGCGAAAAGCCTTACTAGTAGTGAATCCTTATGTAGGTGTTTTATTAGCGATCATGATTATTTCATTATCTAACCATTCTATGTAAGCACCTATTATACTTTCAAGCAAGGGTCGAGCAATCGGATCCATTTGACTATCTTTCATCTTCCAGTTCTTACTACGGTGCTAGATCGTAGACAAGTCATACCGTATTACACCACGATTCGTGAATCAATGTAGCCCAGCTGGGTACCCCGAAACACATGCCCCGCTTGTACCCCAAGCACAAGTCGGACCAACCCACCACTCTTCTGTCAAGGGGTCTAGGTCTCCGTCCAAGCTTAGACTCCAAGCCCCCACACCTGAGTCCCAGACTCAGTGTGGTGCTTAGACCTCCACCATCCCCACCTTCAATCAGTCGGTCTGGAAAGAGTCCAAACCCATGACAGGAGAGCAATGAGCCTTTCCGCTCCCATAAGCAAGTATGTGCTCAGGATAATAAGTCTGTGACCTGACTAGAATCCAATGCAACGGTCGGTCCTTAACCGACACGGACAAGGAAAACAGTGTAACCAAGCTATGCCCTGTTGGCCGCGGGACACAACCCGTTACACCCACCAATACTCGTACCATATCTCTGCCCGGTCTCCATTTCCTTTTACCATTTTATCATGAGAGTAATAATAATAATCACCTATTGTGAGTAACGGTAGGTTACTCACATTACCGGTGGCCTAAGTATAGCGGCTACTCGGCCTATGGTAGTAGGACTCATAGGTAGGTTATCTATGCTTGTAGTTTCAACAATAAGACTGTAGCGTAAATGCACATCACATATATATATCTAGTGATTATTCAAAATAAGGGTTATGCACCGAGGATTGCCTGGGGCAGGCGCGGTGTCAGCTCAGTCAGTGTGTGGTGGCTCCGTGACCTCCTCCTACATGAGGATCTCCTCCTCGTACTCCTCAATCACCTCCTCGTACTCATGATCTCCGATGGTCACGATCTCCACCAACTTATTCTCTACATGCATGCGATGATGATGCAACACTTAGCATTTCATCAAGAGCAACTCTTAAAATAAGAATACACATGGTAACTACTAAGCTAGCTTGTGGGGGGTACAACCCTGGATACCTATGGCAGACCACATGGGCTGCGCCCCCAGGGGCGGCCTAGCCCACAAGATGAAGCCTTGCAGGGCACGTCGCTGCTCAGCGTATCCCGCAAGACACCAGGAAGATATCCTGAAGATACTACGAGATCCGTTAGGATACGTATGATCCCATGATTCCTGTAATATGTTATTCCTTTTCAGTTATCTCCTAGATCTAACCGACTTGTAACCCTACCCTCTTGACTATATAAGGCGGGCAGAGACCACCTCCAAATGCACGCAATATCATACGATAGCCAATACAATCCAGCAGAACATAGGAGTAGGGTATTACGTCGTGTTGACGGCTCGAACCTGTCTAACTCGTGTGTCTCTGTTGCCTTCTTGTTCTCGATTATACTCATCTCTGCCGATCAATCTACCTTCGTGGGATACCCCTCGGAGGACGGCCGACGATATTCTGTCGACAGTTGGCATGCCAGGTAGGGGCGTGCGTGTTGTTTCCTTGTCAAACAAGATGGTACTTTTTGTAGGCTCTTTGTCCCTCCTGTAGCCCGGCCAGATCTTCATGGTCGGATCGATCTCTTGGATCATCAACGCTGACGGAGTTGGAGAGCTCATCGAGCCGGTGCAGATCGATACTGTGCCGATGACCCCAACACCTGCGACTGCAGATCCGATCTCGGAACCACTTCTAAGGTCGCCTTCATCGATGACTCGCCGCCCGCTTCCCCGCTACCTAAGAGGTGGATTAACAACGACGATCTGATCGCGTCCACCGATCAGGTTGGCCAGAAGCTCGCCGATTGCCTCTCCATCACCGAATCGGCTCTGACCACTCTGTCTCAGCACCGACCACCCTCCGATCTAGATCTATTGGAGGCTGCTCGAGAAACTCCAGGGGTTATGGCGCTACCCTTCAGGCTCAACAGCGCCACCACCGCCTATCAAGACGCCCTAAGGGGCAAATTCACTGACCAGGCGAGAGTTATCCACCCTCTCGCCGACCAGATCGCCGAACAGCTCTCTCTCCGACTGTCAACATGCTGCACATCGGCCGACGCCACGAAGCATCCCTCTAAACCTTCCTAGAGGAAAATTAGAACTCCGAGTCCTAGGGCTCTACGGAGACCATCTCCGAAACCTCCTTTCCCGCCCTTCCATGGAGGCAGAATCTTCAACGTCAGCATCGACAGCCCCCACAGGGCGGGGAAACCGAGGAGGAATGCACCGCCCGCATCAACAAGAACATCAACCGCGTGTAGCGCCAAGCAAATGAGGATGCCCTTGCGCTAGTCGAGGATGCTCGCAATGATCAACTCGACTTGCAAGGAAGGCCACATTCACTCCACCGCAACCTCATCGACGAATTTGTCCGTGTTGACGGCCACGACGTCTATAAGACCCCAAGCACCAACTTGGTTGTGGCTGCCAATGAGCTCGCTCGGCTCCCGCAAACACCAGAGGTTGTCAAGGTAACCGCCATGCTTAAAGCCATGCACTGCCAGGTCAACGAGATCCATCAGGATCAGAGACCTTCATGCTCGACGAGCATGGTTCGCTGATCCGCCGCCCCCAGATCTAATTGCCGCCCTAGCAGGAGCCGCTTCACCGACCAGCATCGTGATGATGCACTACCCTTCTAGGGGGGAGCTAGGGGGGACCGCCTTGGCCACCCTCATCAACACGACCAAGAGGTCGAACAAGACGTCTGAACGCACCTCAACCACCTCCAGGACGCGCGGCGTCGAATCGACGAGCGCCGTCTTTCTCACCATGAAGAAGAAGTACGCTGGCGTCAAGAGTACGAGCAAGAATTTGGCGACCCGGACGCCGCCCTCTAGCCACTCAACGCTGGCAGCGCTGCAGATGGTGATGATTCCGAGGGGCCCCAAGCATTCACAAGGGTGCTCCAAACACTCTAGTGGCCCCGTGGTTTCAAAATTACCGGGGTCGAGCCCTATAAGGGACGGATGAACCCCACACAGTGGCTACAGGCTTATGCCACCGTTGTGCGCACTGCCACGGGAGATACCAGCATTATGGCAAGTTATCTTCCCGTCATACTCACGCCAACTGCGATGAATTGGTTCACAAGCCTCGCCCCAGACTCCATCGGATCCTGGGAAGAGTTGAAGAAGGTCTTCACCGACAACTACATGGCTACATGTACTCAGCTGGGCACCAAGCATGACCTAAACCGCATCTACCAGAAGCCGTCCGAGCTCCTCCGTAGCTACATCAGACGCTTTTCGGAGATGAGGAACTCTATTCCTAACATCATGAAAGCTGATGTCATCACCGTCTTTGTCCGAGGACTCCATCACCGTGACCTCTGCTCCAAGTTTAATTGTAAGCCGCCAACAGGGATTGGCGAGATGATTACGACTGCCAATCAGTACTCCGACATTGATGAGGCTAAAGTACGCTTCAACCAGGATGCGGGCACTCACCGACCAACTCGCTGCAGCGATGAGCGTCCTGACGACCGACGCCACAACGACCACCACTACGATGACCGCAATCATCATCGGGACAGTGGCCGTGATCGGCCAGAAGGATCCAAGTCTGGTCAATATTGCTGCCGCCGACCAGACCACATCGTCGCCGCTGTTGATGAGCCTCGCGCTAAGCGCAACTATGATGAACAGTACAAGAAGATTCTTGAAGGCCCGTGCCCTCTCCACAAAAAGGCCAAGCATAAGATGAAGGATTGCCTCGGCTTGGCTAAGAAATTCTAGGCTAAGAAGCTGGACGATGACAACAATGATGGAGCCAGAGGTCGCCGACCACCTGGTGGCAACAACAACGCCTTCCAGGATCATTCCAGGATCATGACAAAGTGATCGCCACCATCTTCGGGGGCCTCACCGCCGCCGAGAACAGAAGAGATTAGAAGCTCACCGCCCATCGGGTGCTCGTCGTCAACGCGAAAGACGTCGTCGCCAACCCCAGCTATCGCCCCTGGTTCGAGGTCCCTATCACCTTAAGCAGGGCTGATCAGTGGGCGGATATCCCTTACACAGTGCGTTCCCCCCTCGTCCTCGATGCAACCATCCAGGAAGTGCTTTCAGAAAAGTGCTCGTCGACGGTGGGAGCGCTCAGAACCTCCCCTTCGCCAGAGCCCTAAAGGAGTTGGGCCTCGGGATAGGAGACCTCACATCCTTCGACTCCTTCTGGGGTGTGGTACGTAGCAGGGCATCCAATCCACTTGGAGATATCACCCTCCCTGTACAGTTCGGCACGGCCAGCAACTACCGCGTCGAACACATCAACTTCTACATCGTCGACTTCAACACCGCCTACCATGTCATACTTGGTCGCCCAGCCCTGGCCAAGTTCATGGCCATACCGCACTATGCCTATCTAGTCCTGAAGATGCCTTCGCCTGTAGGAGTCATGGCCCTGTGGGCCAACCTCTCCATCACCTACGCTTGTGAGACAGAGAGTTGGACTCTTTGCGTGGCTTTCTTCTAGGCTGTTAACACCTCCTCCAATGTCTTCTTTTGAGTGTGGATCATTTTCTTCATGTTCCATAGTTGATCCAAGTCCGCGTTGCATCCTATTGAACTATAAAATAAACACTAGAAAGCATATTAGTCCAATTTAGTTGTGTTGATCATCAATCACCAAAATCAAAAGTAAATGGGCCTAGGGTCCATTTTTCTTACATGTGTCCAGTTTTGAGGATTTTATTCAGTAATTGGTGAAAACAAGATGGACTGAAACAATACTGCCCGTTACTTATAGGAGCTGTAGCCATTTGTTGGTCAATATGTCTCACTAGGAATAATTCGGTTTTTAATAAACCAAGCCTAAAATCGTTTTTTTTGTGGGTCCTATTCAAGGTGACACATTGGCTATGGTTTTGTGCTCAGTTGCAGCAAACTGAGACCCAAATAGGGGCCATTATTCAAGCAAGTCGTCCACTCGGAGGGCATTTGCATTTCTTTGCCTCAAATGGTTGTCATTTTATTTTGCGGATTGTTTCTCAATTTGAAATTCTTGTGTGCAATACGTTTTTCATATTGTAATAATTGTGGACTGATGCCTCTTCCTTGAAGTGGGCTCAAGCAGCAACCTTCATTCCATTATCTAAAGAAAGTGCATAGCTAAAATTATAAATTTAGAAAAGACAAAACACCTTATAATTAATTTGGAATGGAGGGAATAACACCTTGTCAGCACACAACGAATAATGGCAAAAACAACACCAATCAGCGACCATTAATTACTCCCTCCCGTCAAAACATATGTTTTAATCATGTGTGGAGGCGGGTAGATGAATAAATTAAAATGACTAAGCAAGACCATAATAGAAAATCCAATGGAAAGAAGATGCCGAGAGCCTATCATCAGTATTTAAAGGGAGGTATGCATATACACATTCATATCATCATAGATAGAAAGTGGAAGCAGAATAAGGTGGTGTGCTCTTCTCGGTGCCTAGTTGGCTAGTTAGTACTGTGTTATTGCACTCACTCTCTCATATAGTTCTGCTCGATTTTAGCTGGCAGGTTCGATGGCGTTCAACGACGATGAGAAGCCTGCTACTACTCCGAATCCGAATGGAGGTATCGTCTTCCGTCAGCCTTCGATTGATGCATGCATCCATGGATGTCAATTCGATCATTGATGTGTGCTTTATGCGTTGCAACGGTATGAGTGGAGTTGCAGTGAACAAACAGGGTCTAGTGACGATGAGGATTCCGAAGTACAGCAAGAAAGATGTGGCTCTCACGGTGGACTCAGTGACGGCAATGGTGGAGATCGAGGCAACATCCTCCACCGCCGTGAGGGAGGGCCTGGACCTGGTGGCGGTGGTGGACGTGAGCGGCAGCATGCGAGGGCACAAGATCGAGAGCGTGAAGAAGGCCCTGCAGTTCGTGATCATGAAGCTTACCCCTGTGGACCGCCTCTCCATCGTCACCTTCGAAAGCAGCGCCAAGAGGCTCACACCGCTACGTTCCATGACCCAAGCTGCCCAGAGCGACCTCAAGACAATCGTCGGCCGCCTGGTTGCCGACGGTGGGACCGACATCAAGGCCGGCCTTGACTTGGGACTGGCTGTCCTCGGCGACCGTGTGCTCACGGTGTCCCGCACCGCCAACATCTTCCTCATGTCCGACGGGAAGCCGGAGGGGAAGTCCTCCGGTGACCCGAGGCAAGTCGACCCCGGCGAGGTGTCTGTCTACACCTTTGGTTTCGGCCAGGGCACAGACCACAAGGTATGCAACACTAGCTATTGCTACTCCAACCAATGCTACTGCTACCGGTCGTATCGATCATTACTGCTAGCTAACCAACCTATATGCCACTGCTATAGCTGCTCACCGACATCGCCAAGAAATCCCCCGGCGGAACGTACAGCACCGTGCCCGACGGGACGAACCTGAGCGCGCCCTTCGCGCAGCTGTTGGGTGGCCTCCTCACCGTGGTGGCGCAGGACGTGCAGCTGACCCTCACCCCAAAGACGGGCGACGGCGACCTGGACACGATGGCGGTGGCCCCCGGAACGGACTACACGCAGACCACCGACGCCAACGGCGTGATCACCATCACGTTCGGCACCCTCTTCAGTGCAGAGACGCGCAAGGTTGCCGTCAACTTCACTCTCAAGCAAAGCTCCGAGAGCGAGGCCTACAACGCGACCTTAGCCGTCGCGAGGCACAGCTACGCCGCCGAGGAAACGCGGCAGCCAGCCCAGAACATTCAGCGGCTGCGCACCACGGAGCCGAGCTCTCCTGGCGTCGCCGGCAGCGAGGAGCGGTCGGTGCAGGCTGAGGAGGTACGCCGGCAGCACGCCGACATGATCTGCAAGGCTAGCGAGCTGGCAGATGGCGGGAAACTGGACCGCGCGCGGGATAAGATTATGGACGCCCAGAACGCGCTGGAGGACATCATGCTGGACGACGGCGACAGGATGGTGAACGCGCTCCGAGCCGAGCTGCTGCGGCTGCTGGAATACATGGAGTCACAGAAGCTCTACAACAAGCTGGGCCACCCCTACGCGCTCGCCACCATCATCTCCCATGGTCGCCAGCGTGCCGCTGGAAGGGGCGACGAGGAGGTCATCTCCCTCTACGTCACGCCGCGCATGATCGCCTACCTCGAGCAGGCCAAGAAGTTCGAGGAGAACCCGCAAGCGCCGGTACCCACCGCGGACAAGGACGTCGAGCAGGAGCTGGCTGCCAACCCACTCGCCGCCTTCTCCGCCCCGCTCGCCTTCTACCTGGAAAACGCCATCCAGGCGCTGCAGGCCATCCAGAAGATCATCAGCGCCACCACAATTTGATATTGTTTCGGGTCCAATTCGAATTTACTATCCCCGACGCGCATGCCAAGTTGTTCTTTGTCTTTTCCTATTATATTGTCGTACTACTAATATGTGTATCCAATCCAATAAGCGTCAGCGGCCCCTGAGATGTCCCCGCATTGTGTTTGTTTAATCACTCTGTCTATCTAGCACTTTAATGTAATGAAAGACCTTTTTTAGAGTAACTACAACTCTACAAGAGCACATATATAAGGGGGTGTTTGGTTTTTATAAGCCCTCCTAAAATTCCTATCACATCGAATGTTTAGAAACATACATGGAGTATTAAATATAGACTAATTACGAAACTAATTACACAACTTGCGACTAATTTACGAGACGAATCTTTTAAGCCTAATTAGTCCATGATTTGACAATGTGGTGCTACAGTAAACATGTGCTAATGACAAATTAATTAAGCTTAAAAAATCATCTTGCAAATTAGCCTCCATCTATGTAATAGGTCTTGTAATTAATCTATATTTAATGCTCTTTATTAGTATCTAAACATTCGATGTGACATGAATTTTAGGAGCGACTAAAGAACCAAACACCCCCTAAATTGGATCTCTAAACTGGGTCGCTGAAACTGTTTATACACTCAAAACAGATAATGTCCACAACATATTCAATAGACCCGTCAAGTAAAATTCACTATCAGTCCACAAAGTTTTCCGAAAGTGTCATATGTGTCCCTAAAGTTTCAAAATGCATTTTTAGCTGCCTGAAATTGTAACGAGTCTAACCCAAGTCCAAATGGTTGTTTATCCAACCCGTTATCCTACATGGTAGGTCGATTCAACGCTTACATGGCTCTGCCAAATGGGACACACATGTCAAGCAGGAGATGGTGGCAAACCCACTCGCCTCCATCTCCGCCCCGCTTGGCTTCTACATGGAAAACGCCATCTAGGCGCTTCAGGCCATCCAGAAGCTCATTGCCACCACCACAATTTGATATTGTTTCGGGTCCAATTCGAATTTACTATCCCCGATGCGAATGCTAACTTTTTTCTTTATGCCTTTTCACAGCCAAATAAGTTTGATGACCTAAACGAGTGATTTGCAAGTTTAGAGAGCGGGATGACATAGCCGAACATGTTTCAGAACCTAAACGGATGATTTACGAGTTTATGGACCGGGATGACATAGCCAAACAAGTTTGAGGACCGCTAGTGGATCTTACTCTTTTAAAATCTACCTGGATATTTTCAAAGTATTTACGACTACCGACAACACTACTAGTATTTATAGTTGTCTAAATGGGTGGCAAGCACATGGCCCATCCCTGGCATGATTTGCCACGGAACGGCGGGGCATGACACTATCAGGCACGGCCGTGCCATCGTGGCATGTCGTGCCGTGTCACCATGCCTATGTCGCGGCCCAGGGACGGCACTAGGAGGCTTGAACCATGTCGTGCCGCGTGGCACGATGGCCCACAGTGCTCATGCCGGCCTTGGCCTACCGCGCAAGGCCACGGATGAAGCACATCATGCCACGCCGCCAGACGCTGTCATCGTGCCGTGCACCTCGTGACGTCGTCGTGTCATCACCGCCGCTGCAGATCTCGCGTTGCCATCTCCTTCCACGCGCTGTCGACCTAGGGAGCCGAGTGGTCGCGGAGCAAGGCGGCCCATGGTGGGGTGGACAAAGGGGAGAGCGGAAGGTGCAGCACCGCCGGTGCCGGATTTGCTCTGAGCTCAACTGAGGGTGGAAGGAGGGAGCGTGGCATAGAATGTAGGCATAGGGAAGAAGACACTACCCCAGACAAGCACATAATTGTCGGTTCAAAACCCCCATTCACTACTAGATTTTGAACCGACAGTGGCATACCGGCAATGATGGGGGGTTGACATCACTGCTAGTAACTCAAAACAACTAGTGATGTACAGGCAAGAGTATTGGTTCCTGGCGCCACTTGATAGTGTCCAGTTGAACTAACACTGCCGGTTTCTGGCCCAAACCGACAGTCATGGTCAAAGCAACACTGTCGACCGGTGCCTCAAGCCAGCAGTGCTGAGCAAGCCAACATTGTCGGTTGGTGGCTCAACCCGGTAGTGTTGAGCAAGCCATCACTGCCGGCTGGTGGCTCAAGGCGGCTGTGTTGGTTAAGGAAACACTGCCGGCAGGTAGCTCAAGCCGATAGTGATAGCTTCAACAACACTGTCGGTTAGTATTTCAAACCAACAGTGATGTCTTGAGCAACACTGCCGGCTCGTGGATCAAGCCGGCAGTGCCCTCTTTAGCAACGCAGACGGTTTTGTGCTAACCGGCAGCGATCTCTTTTTCGTATTTTATCGTTTTATAATTTATTTTATTTTGTTTTATTTTTTGTGGAATCAGGTTTTGCTTTATATTCACTACGTACTCGACAGGTCCATCAACATTAAACATTACAAATGTTATGATTACAGTTCAAATGTACTTATCAAGATCTCGATCCTTCAAAATAAAAAAGAAGTTATAATAGTCTAGCGAGCCACTCTAGCCCGTACTGGTCCTTGAACTTCACAAACTGTGTAATGAAGAATGTTCTGTTATATTCCAATACCTTGGCTAGGATGAAGGCTGCTAACTCCGATGACAGTGCTAAGATCTTCATGTCTAACAGCCTTTGGTGTTTAAATTTCTTGCGCTGTCATTGAAAAAAGATGATATTGAAAGGCACAAATATAAGAGATAACAGTAGATTGTTTTGTTGAATTAACGGATATAAATGAAATGGGGATTATACACACCAAAGCATCTGCTTGCTCTGATTTTACGCCGAGGTAGTGAGCATTGCCCATATTACGTAAAACCCACATTCATTGCTTCCCGCCGGTTGGTTTATGGTCTCCAATTGCATTGGTGCAACCTAGAATGGGACCTTCGTCCCACCGATCATTCTTCCCTAGATACTGTGCCACATTATAAAGTGTTAAAAAGGGGCAACATTAGAATGTGCTATGTGCGATTACAAAATAATATGTTATTAGGTTCATTTACTCATTCAGCACTTTGATTAGCAGATCGAGCAAAGAAAATTCATTTTTCCTCGAGTCCCACACCTCGTTACGATTTTTGCGAATATTGATAACAATGAAGACGAAATGGTTGCTGCAATCACAAAATTCTAGTTATTAATGAATAATCATAACTAAAAAAGAAGCATAAAAATAAGAGCAGAAAACACATACTTGCAGTTGTAGGCTAGAAGTATTTCGGTTTTATTATTCATCTTGAAAGCTTTGAAAACGACAACTACTGTTACTGTCAGATCTTCCACTTTATTTCCATACGTGCCTCCGCATGTTTTCTTGTTGACTAGCCTAGGGTCCAAGAAGGCTATATGAGCGTTTTTTTTGTTTAAGCAATATTATTTTGGTCGTGTTGTCATCAATCACAAAAAGGGGGAGATTGTAAGGAAAATGGACCCTTGGCCCATTTAGTTTGGATTTTGATATTTGATAAACAACATGACCATTTGGACTAATGTTGTTTGCTAATATACAAGGTATGGTTCAAATGGATGCAAGGTGGACTTTGACTTAGGCAACGAGGTGATCCGGATGATCAACACCTCAAAAAAGACATTAGAAGCTTTTTGAAGACCTGCAAGACATGCTAGAAGTCCAAGACACCAAGAAGTAGAAGCGCGGACACAAATAGAGAAACAAAGATGAAGCCACTTAAGCCGAGAAAAAGAGGTGAGTGAATTGGAATTTTCTTAAGATTTGGGATCTGCTCAAATTGACATGACACCAGCTCAAAGATGTAGAGCTTTTCATTAGCTTTCCAAAAAGTCCAAGATCACCCAAATCGGAGTTTAGAGCTAAATGTTACGCCCAAAATACAGAGGTGTGTCTTTGCTGGAAATTGAGCGTCGGACGGTCCGACGCTAATGGTCTGGCGCCCCTATCTTTGGTCTGACGCTCCCTGGACTAAAGTGAACAATGGCACCATATAGTCCAACGCTAATGGTCCGATGCTCCTAGAATTGCTAGTTTCAATGATAACCTGCAGAAAGCGTCAGACTCTGTCGCAATGGTCCGACGGTCCATCAAAGTACGATCCGCAGAAAGGGTGATCTTCTCCCCAAAGGCCATATCTTTGTTTGGGGCTATAAATAGGACCTCAAATAAGCCAAATGAGGTGTGGAGTGAGAAAACATACCAAGAGTGTTGCTACACCATCTTAGAGCTCTCTACATGCATAGTGCTTAGTGATACACTCGGTGATTAGCGTACGTGCATTGCAAAGTGCTTAGGTTAGTTAGACAACACTCATATGTGCTTGCTCTAGGTTTAGGCCTAGTGCTTAGTGAGGTTTGCATACCTCCTACCACTCGGTGCTTGCACGCACCATTTTTGTACTCGGCGGGGCTTGTGGTCTTGCGAGACCACACCAACCGTGTTTGCGGTGCGGCCGCCACCGTGTACGGGAAGGGAACAAGACCCGCAGCATCGGAGAAAGGCACATCGGAGACCCACTTACGCGTGGGGAAGCCCGAGGCTATCCATGAAGTTACCCGACCGGGAGCTTGGTCCTTGCGAGGGATTCCTTGTGAGGGGCTTCAATGAGGACTAGGGGAAGCTTGAGCGCTTCTCGATACCTCAGTAAAACTACTGGAGTCATCGATGGGAGTTTGCATCTCTACCTTATCTTTACCTTCTGTATTTATATTACGTACCTTGTTTTTATGCTTACTTTCCTAGCTTAGTTTGATAGGCAAGTTGATAGGATTCGAACATAGGGTGCATAACTCTTTTGCGGTAGAGATAGCAACATATCTAGCAAAACCTTAGTTGCACATTTAAATAGATGACCTTCTTGCATAGGTTTGGACTAGGTGGAATTAGGGGGCCATAGTTAGAAGTAGACTTTCAAGATGCTTAATTCACCCCCGTTAGGGGCACGGTCCCTTACAGCGGGTGGTGTGAATCTTCGCGAGCGGGGACGCGCGGCACGGGCGGGGCGTGTCGTTCGGACGGACGGACGCCCTATAGGAAGCATTATCATTACTTTATGTACATTTTATTATGACAGTGTTACGTAATATTTTATAAACAACAATAGATTCAATGGCTATAGCCGGCGATAATGATTAGAGTCTAACAAATTAATGGTGAGAATGTTTCTTGTGTAATTAGCTCCTACATGTTGTTCACCGGTTAGCGGTGTCTTTTTTGGGTTCTTCTCTATCACCGACAGGAACTCGCCGAAACGTGACATAGGATGCTGCGAACTTCTTGGCTCCTCCTTAATGAAACACGTGCTTAGCATGTTGTGAAAAAAGAATTTCTAGGATTTTTTTTGATCTATTCAGTAGGGAAAGCCCCTACCTAATATTTTTTTGGATTTCAATTAAAAGAAAGAGTGTTCTGTACACAAGAAAAAGTACAAGGCCATAATGCCCAAAGGAGAAAAGAAACAAAAAAAAACTAAGTGAAATTCTCCTTCCAGCTAATTAGCGCAGCATGTCTACTTGGCTTGGTCTTTGTGCAAACACGGTCAAGCTCCTCCTTGAACTGTCTTTTCCAAATGCTGAGGTTTGCCTGTCCATCATCAAAGATGACTGCATTTTTTGTTACCCAAATGATCCAGCATGCCGTGATAAAAATTTCTCTGAAAATTGGACTTCCAAAGGATGTTCTGGCATCAATAATCATATCTAAAGGTGGCAAATTTTGGTTCCAACATATAGGGATGTTATTCCAATATGTTGTACTGAAGTGGCATTTAAAAAACAGATGCATGCTAGTTTCCTCACAGTCAGAGTTACATAGGGCACAATTGTAATTTTCTAGATCCATGTTCTTCCTCCTTAATAGGTTCCTTGTGTTGATTCTATCCCTGAGCAAGAGCCAAAAGAAAAACTTATGTTTACCAAGGTTGCTGGAGGCCCACATCCAATTGAAGAGTGGAGAAGTTTCTATGTGGCCAATCATAATTTTGTAAGCCTTCTTACTACTGTACTTGCATGATCCCCAAGAATAGCACCATATGTCCTTTGTATCTGTATTCCAAGTTCTCTGCTGAATGAGAGTTTGCAGTTCTTCTAGCTTATTTGCAGCTTGTGTCGACAAGGGCAGGCTAAAAATTTTGCTTACATCTTGATCCAGAAAAAATTGGATGGAACATTTCTTCTTTCTGGTAAAGGAGAACAGTTGAGGGTATAGGTCTTGGAGGTTTTGATCTGACCATTTATTAGCCCAGAAAATAACAGTCCTTCCATTGCTTGGATTACAGTTGGCAAAATCTCTGAATTTATGAAAAAGAGTCATAATGTCTTTCCACCAAAACGATCCAATTGGACTCCTAGCATGTGGTGGTGTCTGAGAATTAGAGTAGAATTTGGACCATGTTATGGATACCCAGGGTATTTCTACCTCATTGTAGAATTTGTCCAAAAATTTCATGAGTAAAGCATTGTTCTGACGCTTAATGTCAATAATACCTAGCCCACCTTGATTCTTTGGTTTACAGGCTATTTCCCAGACAGCAAGACAAGTTCCTCTCCTGTTGATGTCACCCTTGCTCCATAAGCAGTGCCTTCTATTATATCAATTTGCTTAATTACTTGAACTAGGATTTTGAGACTGCACATGTAAAATGTAGGAAGAGCTGAAAACACAGAGTTCACTAGAATGAGCCTTCCATCATAAGATAAGTGTTTACTGACTCCACAAAGTCTTTTCTCAATCTTTGTCAAAAGAGGTGTGAATTCTTGCAGAGTAGGCTTGGTTAGTCCAAGTGGAAGCCCCAAATATGTGAAAGGCATAGTTCCTATGCTGCAACCAAAAGTTCTTGCTAAATGAATGACCTTTTCATCTGCTAAGTTAATGGGCACCAAGAAAGACTTCCTAAAGTTCACATGTAAACCACTAGAGTCAGAGAAAGATCTCAATAAGCACTTGAGATTAAAAAGGGTTCTAGCATCTCCAGGCAAGATGAGAAGAGTGTCATCAGCATACTGTACAATTGGGAAGTCACCTCCAAAGGTGTCACTAAGAGGGTGCTTGAGGATGCCCATCTACCAAACTTTGTTGACAACAGATTGTAGAAGGTCAGCTGCTAAAACAAACAACAGGGGTGAGAGTGGGTCACCCTGCCTGACCCCTCTTTTACACTCAAATCCTTTTCCAGGAATACCATTCAGTAGAATAGAGGAAGTACTTGACCCCAAAATGTTTTGAATCCAACTTATCCATCTTGAAGAAAATCCTTTGTATTTAAGGATTTGCAAAATAACCTCATGCTCTAGTTTGTCAAAAGCTTTTTCAAAATCTAGTTTGAGAATTATGACTTCCTTTTTTGAGTGATGACAAAGATGAAGGAATTTGAATGCCCATGCTAGACAATCTTGGATTATTCTTCCTTTGATGAATCGATATTGATTGGTGTGTACTAGTTGCAGGATCACAGATTGCATCCTAGCTGAAAGTAGCTTTGTGATGTACTTAAGAGTGTAATTCAGGAGAGAAATGGGCCTGTAATCATCAATTGTTTCAGGGTTGTTCTTTTTAGGGATTAGGGTAATGAAGGAGGAGTTCACACTCTTTAAGTCTGTATTCCGATGATAAAAATCTCTGAACAATCTTATGAAATCACCATTGATTATATCCCAACTCTTTTTAATGAACAGTCCATTAAAACCATCTGGTCCAGGAGCATGGTCGTTTGGCAGAGATTTGATGATAGCCTCAATTTCAGTTTGACTGAACTCAGTGTCTAGATAATCAAGATTATGCTCTGCCAATAATGTGCTGAGATCCTAGTGTATGTTAGAGAATTCACAGATTCCTAACCTTTGCTTATAAGATTGCCATAGCAAATTTTGCTTTTGTCCATGCTCTGTGACAACAGTACCATCAGGCTTTGTAAGAGAAAAAAAATGAAATTTCTCTTATGTTCTATAGTAGCCATAGTGTGGAAAAAGCTACTATTTTCATCCCCAAATTTCACCCATCTAACAGTGTTTCTCTGTTTCCAGTAGATCCTTTTAGATTCCAGTAAAGATGCAAGGTGATCCTTGACCAGCCTTTTGAAGGCCTTTTCTAGATCTGAGAGTTGTCTTTGCTCCTCAAGACCATCCATGAGCAGTAGAACCCAATTGCAATTATAAATGAGCTTGCTTAGCTTGGAAAGGTTCTTACTCCATTTTCTCAGACCAGCTCTGACATGTTTGAGCTTTAAAGATAGATTTTTGGATGCATTGGCATATACTGGTGAATTATTCCAATCAAGAGCCACAATGTTTAGAAAATCAGCATGATCAACCCAATAATTTTCAAACCAGAAAATATTTGATTTGGGGATTGAGCTTCCAATGTGAAGCACATAAGGAATGTGATCTGAAATTGGCCTTGACAAAGGTTGTACATGTGTAGCAGGATAGGAGAGGGTCCAGCCAAAGGAAGTAAAAGCCCAATCCAACTTGACAAGGAGGGGGTCAGATTGCATATTGGTCCAAGTGTAGCTTCTGCCATTGAAAGGTATTTCAACTAAGTCCAAGTCAGAAATAATTTCATTAAACAAGTTCATTTCTGACAGATCACCTCTTGGTTTGTTCCTATTTTCAGGTTGCCTGATCATATTGAAATCCCCAGCAAGTAACCAGTCATCAAACTCACTGGTATCAAATTAGTTCATCAGCCAAGTGCCAAAAGCTTGCTTCTGGTTGGACTATTAAGGGCCATATATGTTTGTAATATGAAAACTCTTATTATCCAGCTTTTTTCTCATCTTAATAGTGATGGCATAGGAATTTGTCTGAATTACAGAGCCCTCAAACACACTGCTGTTCCATGCTGTTAAGAGACCACCTGCAGCTCCAACTGAGGGAGAAAAAGCAAACTGATCAAAAATTTTGGGACATAATTTTTTAATGTAGAAGATGTCAAAGTTCTCCCTTTTTGTCTCATGAATACAAATGATTTGGCAAGCACTCTCTGTAATTTTCCCTCTTAAAGCATCCCACTTTTCCTAAGAATTAATGCCTCTAATATTCCAAAACAAAATTTTACTGTATCTTCTACTATCCATAAACACAATCTATGTAAAAAAGACAAAGTTTGTTCATACAAATGACAAACTGGATCAGCCATCTTATGTATTTGTGGGGATGTGAGTGAAGCATTTGTAGGTCTGTGTAAAAACTATGCAGCCAACTCTGTCATTTCGACAACTATTAACATGATTACACAGGATGAGAGTAGAGGGCATTGTATTTGTATCGAGACTCACATAACCAGGCTCAAAGGTAGGAATCAAGACCACAAAGAAATGAAAAGCAACATTAGCATTAACAAGGAACACAAGCATCAGAGACAGGCAACCCAAACACTTCCCAGGATTATTAAAACAGCAAAGGATGCAACAGTACATGATCTTATTGTTCTAGTACACAGATTGGGACCTGGGACTAGAGAGGCGATAGACACCTAAACATGGATAACTTTGGAGCAACAAAAGCAGCACCATTGCAGGTGCACACAGAGACAAATCTGTGATACTACTCATCTATATTGTCTTTCTCAAGAAGAGCAGCAGAAGTAGCCTCAGGCTAGATCTGTAGGAAACCAGTTGCAATTCCTTCTAGAATCTCTTTGGAGAGATGTGGTGCAGCTCCATAGTTGGAAGGCCCTGGAATGATGGCCAGACGGGTGGGATCAACAACAAATTCCTCTGTAGTGAATGTCTCCTTAACTTGATTGGCCGCCTTGGCACTTGTAGCATCCTTGTAACCTCCAAGTTTGTTTGCAATTCTTCTGCTACGCCTCAGAAAGCTATCATCTAACTTCTCCTTAACCTTCAGGTTCTTTCTCTTGCATGGGGTCTAGAAAATAGCAGGAGCTTCATCCAGGATCTCAACTTCTTCATCCTCATTTTCAGTTTTTGCTTCAGGTTCTCCAAACTCTGCATCATCATCCCCCATTGTTGTATCAACCTCTTCTTCATCAGAGGTGACGTAGTCCAAGACAATCTTCTCAGGAGATGATCCCCCAATCTATGGAGAGAGAAGAAAGGCGAAATGTATGAGGAGACATTGATCATTAAAATAGGTAGGAATCAGTGTGCCATGATCAATAACTAACAGATTCAGAAAGGAAAGAAAGTTAGATGCAGGTGTGATAGATATGAAATTCAGTACCTCTTTCAGAATGGATGGAACCACTGCAATGAGGGGATCAGAGGGCAAACTAGGACCATAGATCTCTGATCTAATCCTTAGAGCCGGGAACTGCACGATTGCATTAGCTGGAGTGGGGCTTGGCAGGTTCTGAGAGCTGCTCACTTGAACTGAACCATTATGGACACTGATGGCTTCAGTTTGTTGCTGCACAGCCTGGTGAAGGGTCGAGATGGCGGAATAGAGGGGGGTGAATAGTCCTTTCTAAAATTAATCGCGTCGGCTAACTGAAACAAGTGCGGAATTATAACTATCGGTCTAGCCAAGACTACACCCCTCTATCTATGTTCTCTAGCACATTCCAAAGATACCAATTAAGCAACAAAGGTGCCAGGCTAGCTAGAGCTCGCCTAACCAATTCTAGAAGCAAGGTCACACAAACCTATGCCACTAGTACTTTAAGCAACAAGGGAGCTCCTATACAAACTAGTAAGCAAAAGCACAAAGCTATCTAAGCTTACTAGCAATGCTCAATAACAAGGCAACCAATGCCAATTAGGGAGTGCAATTACTTAGCTACACAAACTAAACAATGTGACTAACAAGGTTACACAAACCAAATTAGCCACGTAAGGGAGCTACTTCTATGCTACACAAGCAAGAAGGTAACTAGTAAGCTACACAAGCTAACTAATTACAAGAGCAACTACACATGCACAATGTATATAAAAGTAATTACAAGCTTGTGTAACGAGGATGCAAACCAACGGGAAGAACAAGGTTGACACGGTGATTTTTCTCCTGAGGTTCACGTGTTTGCCAACAAGCTAGTCCCCGTTGTGTCGACCGCACACTTGGTGGTTCGGCGGCTAATTGGCATCACCTGCCAAGCCTGCATGTTGGGCACCGCAAGAACCTACCCCAAAAGTGAGGGTAGCTCAATGACACGCTTTACTAGATTTTCTCTTCGCGGCTCCCATGGGGTGAGCACAACGCCCCTCACAAAGCTCTTCTCTGGAGCACCGCACAAGCTTCTTGCGGGCTTCAACGGAGACCACCACCAAGCTGTCTAGGAGGTGGCAACCTCCAAGAGTAACAAGCACCACCGACTTACAACTCGATCACCTAGTGCCACTTGATGCAACCTCATGATGCAATCGCACTAGAATCGCTCTCTCACACAATCGGGTGATCACTATCAAGCATATGTGAAATGGAGGGCTCCCAAGCACTCACAAGCATGGACACAAAGTCCCCTGAGGTGCTCAGCCCTAGCCATGGCTGAGGCCACCTTCAATTTATAGCCCCACAGGCTAAACTAGCCGTTACCCCTTCACTGGGCAAAACTCAGGACGACCGGACGCTCCGGTCGTATCGACCGAACGTAGGACCTCAGCATCCAGTCAATGGATGCTCGCCATGTGTCGCCTCCATTCAACTTCAGTCACTTGATCTCAATGGTCAAGTGATGATCGGACACAGCAACCCTAGCGTCTGGTCATTTCCAATAAGGTACCAGTCACGACTGGACGCGTCCAGTCCTTCTCCAACTTTTCTACATCGCCTATGTCACCATACGTCAGCCTAACCGGACACACCCTGCCAGCGTCCAGTCACTTCCAGCGCCAGCGTCTGGTCAAAGACCGTTGCCTGCATGCTCTGTGCTACCACTGACTAGACGTAGGACCCCAGCGTCCGGTCACCAAGTGACCAGTGTCCGGTCCACTCTGTGAGACCCTGCCTTTTCTATATAGGGCGCCGGTGGCACCATCGGACTGTCTGCACTCTATGGGCGGACACTCGGCCGGTGGAGTTACGAACCCTTGCCTCTGTTCCTTCACCAAGTTGATCCACATCAACTCCAACTTCTTCTCCTTTGCAAATGTGCCAACACCACCATGTGTGTGTGTGTTAGCTTTTCACAAACGTTTTCCAAAGGATTAGCCACTCAACTTGCCATGCCACTCGATCCTAATGATGATTCAAAGTTAGATCACTCGAGTGGCACTAGATGACCGATATGCAAACAAGTTTGCCCCTCTTGATAGTACGGCCATCTATCCTAAACCCGGTCATCAACTTCTCTACACACCTATGACCGGTGAAATGAAATGCCCTAGATTATACCTATGCCTTGCGCATTTCATTCTATCTCCTCCAATGTCGATGCAACACATGCACCAACATGATCAACAATGATATGATCCACTTTATATCATCACGTGATCATATTGGTTCATCGATCTTGACTTCATTTGCTTTTCACCGTTGCCTTCGTCCATCGGCGCCAAGTCTTGCTCAAGCTTCACCGCCACGCGGTCCATCGCTCCAAAGCCTCCGACTTGCCCTTCACGCTTGCAACCTTGCAACCAGTCCATCAAGCTAAGTCTTGTCTTGATCTTCTCCACCTTAATCACATGACTCAATGTCATGTCTCATGTGCAATAAGCTCCTTCATCTTCACATGTGTGAGCTTTGCAACATCTCCAAGCCATTTTCACCTTCATGGCATATGTTGCTCACACATATGTACCTATGGACTAATCACCTGTGTATCTCACATAAAAATAATTAGTCCACCTAGGTTGTCACTCAATTACCAAAACCACACAAGGACCTTTCAATCTCCCCCTTTTTGGTAATTGATGACAACTCTACAAAGATATGGAAATTAAGCTCTTTTGGATTCATGTTGCTTGCCCAAGCAATTTTACCATGTGTAAATGATTTTGGACAAGTACCACAAACCCGAAATGGTAGTATTAGCTCCCCCTACATATGTGCTAGAGTGTTTGTTTTGAAGCTCGCACATATGCATAGATTGAAATTGTGGGAGAGTAATTACTACTAAATGATGCTAAGGTGTATAGAGTAAACCTTTGAAGCATGATACCAATCGGAGTTGCGCCTTTAAGTTCATCCTTAGCACCATGGTTAGCTAGATATCACTTGGAAATAGAATCACTAGATACCTCGTGAGATCAACATTAAAACTAAGGTACTAGAATTACTTAAAAAGCATATCAAGTGTCTAGCTATCATCCTATGCATACTAGTTTTCATTTCATCAATCAAATTCTACAACTAGCATACATCACACAAGCATGCATATTGAATTTTAAGAGCTTATGCAATGCAAGCAAGCACATGAATATGCACATATCAAATGCAATCAATCAAAGTTCATGAGCTTGCTCCCCCTACTTGTGTGCTTCTCTTGCACAAGAATTTTGATCCATCTCTTTTCTTCAATGTTGCTCCCTCTTTGTCCATGTCCATGTCCAACCTCTACTTCTTTGAGCTTTTATATCTTATCTCTTCCTCTTGTACAATCTCAATCTCAAAGCTTTCATATCTTTGTACAATCTCTCCCCCTTTGTCATCAATTTCCATAAAAGGTGTGCTTCTCATTGATGCGAAGGTATGCATTTGGGGTAGATGGTTGAGGCTTGAATCTTACATTTTGATGGACATCACTTGATTGTTGGAATGACACCATTTGTAAATACCACTTGTAACTTGTACCACTTGTATCTTGTGTAGGGCTTCTTGAGATACCACACATAAGATTTTTGATCATGAGATCAATTTGTGGGACACCTCCCCCTATGTGATAGCATGGGTCATCCATTTGATACACTTGAGCTCTTGTAGGTGAGGGATGCATTCTTCATTTAATGATCACTTAAAGTTGATGATTACTTGTGGAACCATCGTCTTGAATGATTGATACCATGTGTAGATGTGATATCACTTGAAAGAATTTTCTAGTATGGAATCACTTGTTGGATTTATCAATGAAAACCATTTCTTGAGCATTTGCTATCTTCATGAGTACCACTTATAGGATATCACTTGTGAGTTGATCTAGACATCATTTGTAGATTCTTGATGAAATACTTGAGTCTAGATACCACTTGAAACAAACAAACTAGATATCCATTTGCATTGTTGTCTTGTGCTTGTACTCTTATCACTATCATGAGCTTCTATGGTTGACTTGAACTAAATTGATTTGTCTAAGCTTTCAAGTCCGGTTTGAACCAATGACAAGCTTCTTCACACCTCTTGCAAGGGTTATCTTGCCATTGTTGTACTTGTCACTTGTTAGCAATCCAAATTAGATCAAGTACTTGGGTTTACTTAGCTCATGAACAAATTCATATACTAACCACTAGATCAATTAATTATTCAAGCAATAGTGATAGGCTATGAAATTAAACGTTTTATTTGTTATGCATGATCTTATGAATCATGTACTATATGCACTAACTGCATACTAGTAAGCGATGAAATGATCATGCACATTACAATGATACCTCTGCTATGTTGGAGTAGAGGATAGTCACATAGATTCTAATTCATAACTCCAATAGCAATGTGAAGTCCAATTATAAGCTTGGTGAAGACCAATAGATACCTTGTTGAATTCCATTCTTCACCCATATGAAATGAATACCACTTATGATCAAGTGCACTTTCTTGTTGTGGTTGGCTTGCTTCATCTTTTGATCAATGCTTGCATGAGAGCATCAACGTGAGAATACCACTTGAAATATTATGACTAGCTCTCTTTTGGGTGTTGCTTGCTTTTCTTGATAAACCCTTTTGATTGCTTCAACTAAGCATCTCAAATGTTCCTCGGATCACCACTTCCATGTTAGCCTTCTAAGTACCACACTTGGTTCACCTACATAGGCGGCAAGCCCCTACACTTGGGAGAAGTGACCTCTCTCCAAAAACCATCCTTGATAATCACTTGAAATAACTTGATTGATTGATCCAAGTGATGGACTTAACTTGATGAGTAACCTTGATTCCTTTTTTTAAGTCCTTTTCTTTCTATCAAATGATCTCAAATCATATCTAGAACTTAAATTTTATCTTCAACTTGAGTTTGATCTTGATCTTCATCATGAGTACCAAAAGTGTGCAAACTACACTCTACAATCAAATAGCCTTGTAATCTTTGCTTGTCATGCTTCTAGATCTTCTCAAAACCAAACTTATATGCCTCAATTACTTATAAACATGTTTTCAATTTGAGGACCTTTCAATCAAAGTGACTCTAGATCAATCCAATATTTGTTACTTTTCTGGCAGATTCTGTACCCTTCAAAGAAATAAGCATATCTCCCAAAGTACAAATCCAAATATCACAAAATTTGGTGAAGATGTGCTTTACTAAGTTATCTAGCAGCTGTAAAAATTTGAGCTTCATTTAACTTCTAGATTGCTACCAGATTTCAATTCTTCCACCACTGCTACATGCTGAAAACTGCTGCACTATAGCTGACAAGATCCACTTCAAAACTGAAGCATTTCTTATCCAATTCTCATGAAAATTTTACAGCATCTTATAACATAAGTCTAGAGCATGTACACCAATTTTTATGTCAATCCAATAAGTTTTGATTACTCAAACATGGCTAAGATCACAGCTCACACAGATTTTCAATATAGGACAGATTTCAATCACTTGAGCAATACTTCATCAAATATGAATCAACTTGAAACTAACTCGTTTGAATACTTTCACAAGACATAAATCCATTCAATCCACTTACTAAATATCATCTTATGAACTTATCCAACACAAATCAGTCCAAACTTGACTACTAATTAATTATTCATTCAATCATCTCATAGCAAGCAACATTGCATATTTATCCAATTCAATCAACTCATATGCACCCAAATGAAATGATCAATAAGAGATATACCTTGGTTAGCTCATGATCATCCAACTAGTAAGCTTCAACTCAATTATTTGCAAGTCATCAAATATATCCAATGAATCACCAACAACTTGAATTATAGCACTTGGACTTTACTCAGTTAATCATGGTATTGGGATAATGATCATCACTTATCAATACTTGGCTCTACTACATAATCAACAAGATGAATACCATTTGAACCAAGCCTCCAATGCCAATGGTACCTGTAAACAATCATCCACTTTTTGATGGTACCCAAACTAGTTTGGGTCATCTCAAGTTAGGAGCAACATACTTAGGCATAGCCTTAGTATGAATAGCGGGATGTTTTGCAATAGCAACCATAGAGATACTATTACCATCCTTTCTAAGCACATTATTATCAACAATTGAAATAGGCTTAGTAATGTCACCTAGGGGACATGAATGTACCATGTGTCCCTTTTCCCGGCATGAGTAGCACTTTCTCTTTGATTGAGCCTTTTCTTCCTTGCTCATGTTGTGCTTCTCATTGCCTTGCTTCTCCTTGTTTGCTTGAGCCTTCTTCTCAAGCTTGTTTGGACAACCTGAAGCTAGGTGGCCCAATGTGTCACAACTATAGCATCTCATGTGAACAATCTTCTCCATTTTCTCTTCTTTATTCTTGCTCACTTGCTTTGCATCTTGATTCATCCTTGGACACATTGCTCTTTCTCTTGCTTTTCCACCCCTTCTAGTTTTCTTCTTTATCATCAATTCACCACCATCTTCATGGTTGATCTTGATTTGCTCTTGGGGTGCCTTCTTTTGCTCAACTTGTAGCTTTGGTTGAGGCTCTTCTAGTTGCTTCACCAATTGCTTGGTTGGGCACATTGAGGTAAGGTGACCCCAAGTGCGGCACTTGAAGCACTTTACATGCTTGAGCCTCTCTTTTTCTTTTATCTTCTTGAGCTTCTCAATGTTAGGGCAACCATTTGCAAGGTGTCCCGCTTCATGACACCGGTAGCACATGGTATGAGAGAGCTTTCTTTGTTGTAGCTTCTTCATCTTTCTTTCTCTCTTTATTTCGCCCTTTGTCATCTTCTTCTTGAAGCCAAGGCCATACTTGTCACCATAGTTTCTTTGAGTCTTCAACATATGCTCAAAAGTGACTTTTGAGTTGTAGCACCTCTCTAACTTATTGCTCAAATTCTTCACTTCATTTTTGAGCTCATTGTTCTCCTTCAAAAGGTTAGTCTCACAAGACATAGAAGTAGAACAAACATCTATTTGTGAAGAACATGGCATTTCTAATGAATCATCACAAGAGGTGGATACATGCTTCTTACCTACATCACAAGGGTTAACAACAATATGTGATTGATTAATTGACCCATGTGATGAGCTCTCACTAGTTTTAGTTTTTCCATTACAAATCTCCATAGTGAGAAAAGCATGGTCTTGTACCAAGTTATCATGAGCAACACCAAGTTCCTCATGAGCCAATTTTAGCTCCTCATGTGAATAAGTAGTAACATAAAGTAGATGCTTTTGTTGTTCACATGTGTTCTTTAGAAATGAATTTTCATTTTCTAATTTCAATGTTTTAGCTTTCTCATTTTCTAAAGACACGGTCATTCTAGCAAGTCTACTAACAAGCATCATATGAATCAACATGATCAACCACATTATTATTTGATACCTTGGTGTCACCTTGTGACATGAAGCAATGTGGTGAAGTAGGAGAGCTTGTAGTAGCAATGTCATCCAGGCATGATCCATCATCATAACCATCAAGTGTGCATGGGGTAGCATCATCATTTGCAACACTTGTGGCATCATCAATCTTGCCAATTGAACTTGTAGTGGATTGATCATCATCATCACTTGACCATGAAGTGGAGCAATCTTCCACAATCACGGAGTTGTGGTCATGCTCAACATCCTCATGCGCCTCCTTCTTGGGCTCCTCCTTCTTGAACTTGCCATCATCCCATGTGGAGGAATCACCGAAGGTGCGCTTGATGGACTCCCATATCTCACGAGCGGTTCCCGTGTAGTTTACTTGTTTCATCAAATCAAAACTCAATGCATCCATTAGAAAACAACAAGCTTGTGCATCAAGTTTATAGAGAACTCTTTGAGCATTGGTGAGATTTCTATGGTCCAAGCCATGAGTGAGACCACTAGTGACAATCCACCAAAACTTCGGTCCCTTTGCACGAAAATGATCAAGCAAATGATTTTTCCAAAGTGTAAAGTTTGTGCCATCAAAAATATGTGTCTCGCAAACATCTAGCCCACTATACGTCATCTTCTCGGGTCGGTGAAGACCACAAATGAGAGACCTAGCTCTAATACCACTTGAATGGTCGAGATGGCGGACTAGAGGGGGGTGAATAGTCCTTTCTAAAATTAATCGTGTCGGCTAACCGAAACAAGTGCGGAATTATAACTATCGATCTAGCCAAGACTACACCCCTCTATCTATGTTCTCTAGCACCTTCCAAAGATACTAATTAAGCAACAAAGGTGCCGGGCTAGCTAGAGCTAGTCTAACCAATTCTAGAAGCAAGGTCACACAAACTTATGCCACTAGTACTTTAAGCAACAAGGGAGCGCCTATACAAACTAGTAAGCAAAAGCACAAAGCTATCTAAGCTTACTAGCAATGCTCAATAACAAGGCAACCAATGCCAAATTAGGGAGCGCAATTACTTAGCTACACAAACTAAGCAATGTGACTAACAAGGTTACACAAACCAAATTAGCCATGTAAGGGAGCTACTTCTATGCTACACAAGCAAGAAGGTAACTAGTAAGCTACACAAGCTAACTAATTACAAGAGCAACTACACAAGCACAATGTATATAAAAGTAATTACAAGCTTGTGTAACGAGGATGCAAACCAACGGGAAGAACAAGGTTGACACGGTGATTTTTCTCCCGAGGTTCACGTGTTTGCCAACACGCTAGTCCCCGTTGTGTCGACCGCTCACTTGGTGGTTCGGAGGCTAATTGGCATCACCCGCTAAGCCCGCACGTCGGGCACCGCAAGAACCTACCCCGAAAGTGAGGGTAGCTCAATGACACAGTTTACTAGAGTTGCTCTTCGCGGCTCCCGCGGGGCGAGCACAATGCCCCTCACAAAGCTCTTCTCCGGAGCACCGCACAAGCTTCTTGCGGGCTTCAACGGAGACAACCACCAAGCCGTCTAGGAGGTGGCAACCTCCAAGAGTAATAAGCACCACCGGCTTGCAACTCGATCACCTAGTGCCACTTGATGCAACCTCACGATGCAATCGCACTAGAATCACTCTCTCACACAATCGGGTGATCACTATCAAGCATATGTGAGATGGAGGGCTCCCAAGCACTCACAAGCATGGACACAAAGTCCCCTGAGATGCTCAGCCCCAGCCAAGTCCAAGGCCACCTTCTATTTATAGCCCCATGGGCTAAACTAGCCATTACACCTTCACTGGGCAAAACCCGGGATGACCGGACGCTCCGGTCGTATCGACCGGACGCAGGACCTCAGCGTCCGGTCAACGGATGCTCGCCATGTGTCGCCTCCATTCAACCTCATTCACTTGATCTCAATGGTCAAGTGATGACCGGACGCAGCTTCTCAAACTGACCGGACGCAACAACCCTAGCGTCCGATCGTTTCCAGTAAGGTACCAGTCGCGACCGAACGCGTCCGGTCGGTCACGATCGGACGCAGCGTCAGCGTCCGGTCCTTCTCCAACTTTTCTGTGTCGCCTATGTCACCGTACATCAGCCTGACCGGACACACCCTGCCAGCGTCCGGTCACTTCCAGCGCCAGCGTCCGGTCGAAGACCGTCGCCTGCATGCTCTCTGCTGCCACTGACCGGACGCAGGACCCCAACGTCCGGTCACCAAGTGACCAGCGTCCGGTCCACTCTGTGAGACCCTATCTTTTCTATATAGGGTACCGGTGGCACCGTCGGACTGTCCGCCGGTGGAGTTACGAACCCTTGCCTTCGTTCCTTCACCAAGTTGATCCACATCAACTCCAACTTCTTCTCCTTTGCAAATGTGCCAACACCACAAGTGTGCACCACCATGTGTATGTGTGTTAGCTTTTCACAAATGTTTTCCAAAGCATTAGCCACTCAACTTCCCACGCCACTCGATCCTAGCGATGATGCAAAGTTAGATCACTCGAGTGGCACTAGATGACCGATATGCAAACAAGTTTGCCCCTCTTGATAGTACGGCCATCTGTCCTAGCCCGGTCATCAACTTCTCTACACACCTATGACCGGTGAAATGAAATGCCCTAGATTATACCTTTGCCTTGCGCATTTCATTCCATCTCCTCCAATGTCGATGCAACACATGCACCAACATGATCAACAATGATATGATCCACTTCATATCATCACGTGATCATATTGGTTCATCGATATTGACTTCACTTGCTTTTCACCGTTGCCTTTGTCCATCGGCACCAAGTCTTGCTCAAGCTTCACTGCCACGCGGTCCATCGCTCCAAAGCCTCCGACTTGCCCTTCATGCTTGCAACCGGTCCATCAAGTCAAGTCTTGTCTTGATCTTCTCCACCTTGATCACATGACTCAATGTCATGTCTCATGTGCAATAAGCTCCTTCATCTTCACATGTGTGAGCTTTGCAACATCTCCAAGCCATTTTCACCTTCATGGCATATGTTGCTCACACATATGTACCTGTGGACTAATCACCTATGTATCTCACATAAAAATAATTAGTCCACCTAGGTTGTCACTCAATTACCAAAACCACACAAGGACCATTCACCTAGGCATTCTGCACACTCTGTATTTCTGAATCTCTTGGTGCAACCTGCTCTTGCCATCGGCTTGGCCCTCCTGCATCATGATTCATGGCAAAAACACCATTGGAGGCAGTTGGGGTGGCATCAGAAAGCACAGGTGGAGCAAAGCCCATCCAGCATGGTGGCTGCGCTGGACAAGGGTGCAGAGGACCAAAGGCAATGAACGCTTCTTCATCTTGTGGCTCAATGAGGCGCTGCTTTTTTAGAACAAAGCAAGGGACCGTCCAGGAGCATCCCTTCTGTGGTAGCCCTCCATTCACCTTGACAGAATCTGGAATGTTAGCTTCATCATTGAGATACACCTTGACAACCACCCTAGCTAGAGTTTCTGGTTCATGCCAGTGCACCATGATTCCAAAACCAGAAATAGCTCTAGCTATCATCGGAGCATTGCGCAAATCCTCGAGAAAACCAACAAGCATGATCCAGGCCTCACGATCCAAATCAAAAGTACGTGCATTATCACTTTCATCATGCTTAACAACAGTCATGGTGTAGTTGCCTAGATTGAACTCAGGACCAAGAAAACGCTCTCTTTCAAGTGGGGAGATAAAATGAACATAAGCATCCCCAAGAGCACAGGGTTGTACCTCGATGATTCTAGCCTGATGAACATCCTAGAAGAAGTAGTGGAGTGCAAACTCCACGCTGGCGAAATCATCCTTGTGGACTTGGGGCTGGAGCTTCACTATTGCAAGATCTTCATTGGATAGGGTGTAGCACCTAGTCACATACGCCTCATGATGGAGCGGCGGACGAGGCACGGGTTCCACCAGCGCGAACCCCTTGGGGACATGCGGATGCGGATTGCAAGCCCAGTTGGCCATGGTAGGTGAGGGGCCGGGTTTCTGCATAGTAGGCAGGGGAACAGAGGAGACAGAGGCTTCGAGGGTGGGAGAAGGAGACAAGTTTATAGGTGCTTTCTCAATACCATCGCCCAGCCGAGATATGGGCCTAAAACGCCGCTGATTGCGGGCCTTCGAAAGACAGACAGACGATATGTGTCCATAGTTGAAGCAGGAATTGCATCTTACCATGTTAGTGCAATCTTTCCTCAAGTGATTCGGGCCCAAACATCTATAACAGTGATGGGCATTCGAAGGCAGGTGACGGGCCAAATGTGTTGATGGGATTTTCGGCATAGATTGAGTATGCAATAAAGTATCAGATTTCAAATTCAAAACCAGCGTAGCTTTGGGCTTGGGCTTAGGCGTGGAACGCGCCAGAGAGGCCGGATACGGATGAGCTTCCTTCTGCAACTTTGGGATCCAGCGAGGAATAGATTTTGGCCTCAAAAAAAGCTTTGAATCAGAATGGAGGCCCGTATGCGCATGAACAGAACTCTTCTGAAAATTGGATGGATAAACGAGACATTGGAACACAGATTTTTTCTGAATTGGGGGAGAACGGACAATTTCTGCATAGCTTTTTCTTGATTTATGATTCACCATTGTCCATTCAGCCTCTTGTTCTAAACACCAGAGTTCATACTCTTTTTGCCAATTCGCTCCTCCATCTCTCCACAGAAAGAAGAAGATGGCAAAGGATTTGCAAGAAAAGCTTTTCATCTTGTGAATCATAATGCCAACTTTTTTAGAAGAAACCGAGAAACCAAACATCCAACCAGAGAGATGGAAAACATTGTAATCCTTAGCTACACCACCCAAACAAGCTTGAAGGATCAAACCGATAGACTCTTCATTCAAACAAATCACAGAACGGCCAAAACTCACAACGAGATGAAACGCCGCTGAAGGAGGCGATGTGGAAGGACTCACCGAGCAACCAAAGCGTTGTGAGACCACCTTGGCAAACTCAATTCCTGGGTCGAAGCACAAATCCGAGAGGCCACCCATGATCGAAGAGGAAGATCACCAGGGAGATCACCAGGGGGCGCCATGGTTGGAGGGAGCACCGGGGAAGGTGGTGGGAGAGCCCATTTCAGATTCCACCGCAATGCTAATGTCGTTCATTACTCTCCTACTAGTACTACTCTGGGGTGGATCATATGGCTACAGAACGATTCCTAGCACGTCTGATAACAAGTACCGTGATACCTCTGTTAGGGTCTCTAATTAGTAACAGTAAGATAACATGAAAAACTGTGGATATATTTATTTAAGCTTTCACCGCTTCCCGGTCAAATTAAAGTTTTAAAATCTTCCTGGACATTTTCAAAGTACAGTATTTACGACTATCGACAGCACTCCTTTCATTCCAAGGTGTCCAGAAGTTGGAAACAACTGTGCGAAATGTACACTCTTCCACGACGTGCAGCGGCTGGCGTCGAATCAGATGACACGGACAAATGGACACTGTATCGGTATGAGAATTCAGAGGCTCGTAGGCGACAAGCTCGCTACCAGACTTTTCGTGTGGTGTCTGTTTGCTCATAAAGCACCGAATTACTGAAGAAGCAGCCAGCTAGCATACTTGCGTACACTGGTAGGTGAGACACGCGCACGGAGACGTAGTACGGAGGAAGAGGGCTATGGCGGCCGGCGGTGGGATTCACAGGGGCGAGCGGTGGAGCCTGGCGGGCGCGACGTCGCAGCAAGGGGATCGGGCACGCCATGGTGGAGGAGTTGGCTGCGTTCGGCGTGCGCGTGCACACGTGCTCGCGCAGCGCGGCTGACCTGGAGGCGTGCCACCGGCGGTGGTCCAAGATGGGGCTGGACGTCACGGTCATGGCCTGTGACCTCGCCGTGCACGCCAACCCGGAGAGGCCCATGGAGACTGTCAAGGCCACCTTCGACGGCGAGCTCGACATTATGGTAAGCTGAAGCCTACTGTCCTATCCCGTACATGCTATCCATGTCCATTCTACGACGGCAGATCACACGTCAATAAGTCATACTGAGCGTCCTGTTAGTTGATCTCCACCTGGGCCCTTGGATCTGCGCGCTGATCAGGGGCGCCCAACCCTAATATGGTTGGCGGGCTCCTGTCGCACAACACTATAAATAGAGGAGTGAGGAACTGAGCTCGGATAACGAGGTTGACCGGAGCCGCCATAATCCCACCCACGGTAAACCTAACCCGATCAAAAGCGAGTGCTGCCAGCGACGAGATGCCCCACCGCACCGCCGTCATCTCTGCATCGCCCCTGCGATCACCACCGGGCCACTGGACCTCGCCTTCTCGCCACCACTACGCTGGAGCTGCCACAACACCGGCGTCTGTGGACCGAATGGTAACTTAGATCGAGGTACATCAACTGTTTTCCCATCAAAGTAAGAAGCTTTGCCCCGATCTATGGTTAAGAGGCACTATGGTGTTCCTAACATTGGTATCAGAGCCAAGGTTACAGTATGGGGTAGAGCATAGAAAAGAAAGAACAAGGGTTCAATCCATTTCAGATTGAAACCCTAACCCTAACCCTAACCGGATAAAAGAAAACAGAAAAGGGACCGGGGAGTGGCGGATGTCACCCAACTCCCGGTCACCACCGCCACCGAGCGGGGAAAGATGCTTTCGCCGGCGCGTGGCATGAAAAGAACAGATCCAGTTCGGATCTGAGGAAAGGAGTAAAAAGAAAGAAGAACAGTGGTTCCTGAACCCTAACCCTAACTGGGTGAAGAGGAAAGGCCCTCGGCTCACGAGACCGAACCCTAAAACCCGTAAAGACTCCACGAGGATGACACACAGTGAAACCCTAACCCTAGATCCCTAAATCGGTTGAATCCAAGAAGAAGCTATGGAAACCCAAAAGAGAAACAAGATCCGAATCGGAGAAAAGAACCCTAACCCTAACTCGCGATGAAGAAGGGAAGAGAATGATTCGGTACAAATAGAAAAGAAAGGAAATCAAGTTAAAAAGATGAACTGAATCGAAACAGTGGGTCGAATCTTGAAACCCTAACCCTAGAACGAATCCCCATCCCAATCGGACTCAACCGAGAAGAGCAAACAAGATCCAAAGAAGGGGAAAAGGGGAATATGTAGACCTAGAGGGCTTACCTCGCCGTCGTGCAGACCGGCACGCGGGAGAAGAAGACCGAGCCGGGGGGAGATGTTTCGCCCGGGCTCGGTTAAGGGGGCGCCGTGGCCAGGCCGCTCGACGGTGGCGCGCTCACCCACTGGGGAGCGCGCACGCCGGCGAGGGGGCCGGCGACGGCACCATGGCTCTGCCGTCCTCGCTCAATCTCGCTCGGCGTTGACTCGGCGTGAGAGAGCGAAGAGAGAGAGCCGACTCGACGTGAGAGAGGGAAGAGAGAGAGGCAGAGAATGAGAATAAGTTAGGGTTTTGGAGGGCGCGGCCGTGGGCGGGGTTTTGTTCTCCCTATCCGCGCACGCGACCGTCCGATCAGAACCAACGACGCAGATCGCATGGGCCGCATCACAGCCCAGGCGGGCTAGCACGCCACAGATCTTTGCCGGCCCAGGCCCACGTTGCGGCCTGGTAAGGCAACGCGCGCCAGAGAAAGATGGGTCGGGCCGTTTTGCCGGCTGGGCTGAATGCACAGTGATCAAATGAATCTGTTTTTTGTTTTTCCTTTTTCCAGTAAATGTTTATTTCCTAGAAATTGATTAATGGCTTAAATAAAATAGAAAAGAGATTTGTCCTGTGGGCAAAATTCATTTAATTGAATTATTTTTCCGCTGCTAAAGAAATAGTTGATTCTCCAGTTATTTTGAACCAACGTGATATTTAATTGGAGAAAAAGAGAGTTTTTCCGCTGCTAAAGAAATTATTGATTCTCTAGTTATTTTGAACCAATGTGATATTTAATTGGAGAAAAAGAGATTTTGACATGATTATGGTGTTGTTATTTTCTGACCAACGTTGTTAATAACAATATCGTAATTTTAATGATTTATGCATTAATTCTATTTCTGCCCAACGGTGATATAGAATTAGTGTATAAGAACAGATGTAAATTTTAATGATTTATGCATTAATTCTATTTCTGCCCAACGGTGATGTAGAATTAGTGTATAAGAACAATTGTATGTCTTAATTTTGACCAATGTTGGAATCAAGGCATGCAATTGTTGTTATTTTTATGTGAAGAAAAAGATTGACCTAGGCTTCATCTTGGCTGAGGTGGACTGAGTAGTCACCTCACCGTGTCCTACTGATTCTATGACACTGGTGAGGGAGACAAACATGCTGCTTGGGCAACTAAAGAGAGATATTTTGAATCCCAAAAGATGTCCTATGACTTTGAGCATAGGAAGAGGGTCACTGCCAATAAAATTTTTTTGGCTGTGATAAAGAATACGATTGAGCCTGCAATTGTGGGCTCAATCCCAGAGTGTGACACGGTCACCGAGTACCTCGATAGAATAAAGAGTCAGTTCACTGGCTCTTCAAAGACATATGCTACCCAGCTGATAAAGCAGTTGGTGATAGAAAGTTAATCTGGAAATTGTGGTATAAGAGAGCTCACGATGCGTCGTCGAAATTATGGCACTATCGTTTAGGCCATATTTCGAAGGGGAGAATAAAAGACTAGTTAAGAATAATATTCTTCCTCCATTAGAGCTCTCAAATTTAGAACAATGCAGAGAATGCATAAAAGAAAAAGTATGTAAATAAAATTAAGAAATGTGCCAAATGAAGCGCAGGAATTTTACAGATCATTCACACAGACATCTGTGGTTAGTTTCCTATAAAGAGTGTGGATGGTAATAATTTGTTCATAATATTCTTAGATGATTACTCTCGTTATGTCTATATTTATCCAATTAAAGAAAGAACAGAAGCATTGGATAAATATAGATATTTAAGACAAAAGGCTGAAATCCAATGCAATTTAAAGATTAAAATAATCAGATCCGACCGTGGGGGAGTACTATAGTCGGCATACCCCATATGGATAAATTCCTAGACTTTTTGCAAGGTTGTTACAGGAGAATAGCAAAGTAGCCCAGTATTCTACACTGGGCGAACCTCAGCAGAATGGAGTAGCTGAAAGACGCAATCGTACCCTGATAGATATGGTGCGCAGTATGATAAGTTACTCCACCTTACAGATGAGCCTGTGGATGGAGGCGTTAAAAACCACCATTCATATTCTCAATAGAGTACCAAGTAAGTCGGTGCCGAAAACGCCGTATGAGTTGTGGACAGGAAGAGTACCCTCACTAAACACTTACGTGTGTGGGGGAGCCCTGCTGAGGCTAAAGGATTTAACCCAAACATTGGGAAGCTAGATCCCAAAACAGTAAGTTGTTATTTCATTGGCTACCTAGAAAAGTCAAAAGGTTTTCGTTTCTACTGTGCAGAGAGACATACAAAGTTTGTGGAAACGAGACACGCTGTCTTCCTAGAGGATGAATTGATGAGGGGGAGCATGGTAGCTTGAGAAATTGACCTTGAAGAAAAACGGGTGTATGCGCCCAATCCAATGATTCATGAGCCAATTTTCTCACTATCTGCTGTCGCTGCACCAGCAGTGCAAGATACTGTGGTGTCAGCACCTGTTGTTATTCCGCCTGTGGCAACAATGAATGACCATAAGGAACCTGTTCTTCAGGATCCTATAGAACCTATTGTCACACATGAGGGGGAGCAACAACAGCCTCAAACAGAAGATGTGCCAAATGTGGAGGCCCCTTGAAGGTCTCAAAGAGTTAGAAAATCAGCTATTCCTGATGACAATGAAGTATACAACACTGAGGAATTTCAAATGGAGGATAATCCCACCTCATTTGAATAAGCCATGAAAAGTGATCATTCATCAAAGTGGCTTGAGGCCATGGAAGATGAAATGAAATCTATGAATGCCAATAAAGTTTGGAACTTGAAGATAATTCCTAAAGGAGCCAAAATAGTAGGTTGTAAATGGGTCTACAAAAACAAAACTTGACTCCCAAAAAAATATAGAGAGATATCAAGTACAACTTGTGGTAAAAGGCTTTACACAAAGAGAAGGGATTGATTACAATAAGACCTTTTCTCCAATCTCATGTAAGGATTTCTTCAGAATCATAATGGCATTAGTGGCACATTACGATTTAGAATTACATCAGATGGATGTAAAGACGACATTTCTCAATGGGGACTTGGAGGAAAAGGTTTACATGGCACAACCGAAAGGTTTTGTCATGGAAGGAAAAGAACGAATGGGATGCCGCCTAAAGAAATCCATTTATGGATTAAAACAAGCTTCAAGACAGTGATACTTGAAGTTTGATCAGACAATAAAGAATTTTGTGTTTAAAGAGAATGTAGAGGACAATTGTGTCTATACAACGTTTAAGAATGGGAAGTTTATCTTCTTTATCCTATATGTGGATGATATCTTACTTGCTAGTAGTGATGTCAGTGTACTACTAGAGACAAAGAAGTTTTTGTCCTCAAAATTTGATATGAAAGATCTTGGTGAAGCCTCGTTCGTTCTAGGGATCGAGATTCATCGAGATAGAAGTAAAGGTGTATTAGGACTGTCACAAAAGGCATACATAGAAAGAATCTTAAAGAAATTCTGTATGCACAAATGTAGTCTCTCACCTGCTCCTATAGTCAAGGGTGACAGATATGGGGATTTTAAATGCCCTAGAAACCAATATGAGATCGATCAAATGAAAGTGGTTCCATATGCTTTAGCTGTCGGAAGCTTGCAATATGTTCAAGTATGTACGCGCCCTGACTTGGCATTTGTTACCGGGTTACTTGGCAGATTCCAGAGCAATCCTAGAACAGAACACTAGAAATTGGTAAAGAAAGTCTTGCATTATTTGCAAGGAATGAAAGGCCTCATGATGACGTATAGAAGATCTGATTCACTCCATATAGTGGGATATTCAGATTCTGATTATACAGGAGATGATAGAAAATCCACGTCGGGATATGTATTTACTCTCATAGGGGAAGCTATTTCATGGAAAAGCTCAAAGCAAACCATCACTATATCATCCACAATGTATGACGGTTTTGTAGCATGTTATGAGGCAACGGGGCAGGTGAACTGGCTAAAGAAGTTCATACCCGGTTTTGAAGGTGGATGACGACATCTATAGACCACTAAAGTTATACTGCGATAATAATCAAGCAGTACAGTATGCTCACAACAATAAGTCAAGTGATGCTGCCAAACACATTGATATAAAGTATATTATTGTGAAAGATAAAGTCCGGAATCATGTCATAAAGTCTTGAGCATATAAGTACAGAAAATATGCTCGCGGATCCGCTTACAAATGGCTTACCACCCAACGTGTAGCTAGCATGGGTTTAAGGAAAGCCTAAAATTCCTGGACAAAAGAAGGCCCAAAGATAAGTATCTATTTCAGAACAGAGTAGTGTGTTGTAGCTGTTAAATCTATCGGCAATGGACCGTGACGATGAGATATGCTCTATGCGCTAATCTGTAATGGAATGAACAAAAGTAAATGATATGAAATTGAAAAATAGTAATGAGATCAAGGGGGAGAATGTTAGTTGATCTCCACCAATAGGCCCAACGGCCTATTGGGCCCTTAGATCTACGCCCTAATCGGGGGCGCCCAACCCTAATATGGTTGGTGGGCCCCTGTCGCACAGCACTATAAATAGAGGAGTTGGGAACTGGGCTCGGATAACGAGGTTGACCGGAGCCGCCATAATCCCACCCACAGTAAACCTAACCCGATCAAAAGCGAGTGCTGCCAGCGACGGGATGCCCCACCGCACCGCCGTCACCTCTGCATCGCCCCTGCGATCACCACTGGGCCATTGGACCTCGCCTTCTCGCCACCACTACGCTGGAGCTGCCACAACACCGGCATCCGTGGACCGAATGGTGACTTAGATCGAGGTACATCAACTGTTTTCCCATCTAAGTAAGAAGCTTTACCCCGATCTATGGTTAAGAGGCACTATGGTGTTCCTAACACGTCCATGCATGATGCACCTCCTCTCATTCCTGTTCTTTTTAACGCATCCTTTCCTGTAGGGGATTAGCTCCTTCAGTTCCCTAAAAAAATTATGTTGCCATATTCCAGGCGCCTGGGATTTGCATTTCTTTAAGGCGACGCATCTCATCCCTTGGATCCGAAACGAACGGTCCAGATTAGCCCCTATTCGTCTTCTTCCTCCAGGCTCCAGCAGCTCTCGCTGCCCACCGCCCCACCGCGGTGCATTAGGGCCTCACCGGAGCTCTGCCGCTGCGGCTATGGCTACGGCCGCGGAGCTTCGGCGAGACCGTACCGGACCCGCGGCATCCTCCCTCTTCCCCTCCACTCCTCCCGCCGCAGCTTTCTTCTCTAACTCCGACGAACGGCCTCGACTCCACCGCCGACAGGACCCCGAACCGGTCGACCACCGTCCCCACCGCCTGGCCTGCCTATCTCCCCGGGGCCCCTCCTTTTTCGAAGGTCACTAGAGTTGGGATAGAGAGAGGAGAAGCTCGCCGGAGTTGGGGAGAGAGAGAGAGGGGAGAAGCTCGCCGGAACCCTAACTTGCAGATCTAGGAGGAGGAGGAGGAAGAGGGGAAGGGCCTACCTCGCCGGCACTGCCGCCGCCACAGGGGAGAGAAGGAGACGCGTGCGCGTGAGGAAGTGGCACGGGCACCGTCAGCTGAACAACCAACACATCTCAGTCGACAAAGATGTAGGAAGAGCGAAAAAAACTAGTGCAAAAAAGGGATTTAGAGATGGGTGTTGAGCGTTTTTAGAGGCCTGCTACTAAGCCCAACTTAAAGTCCGCATGCCGACGAGTGCCATGCTGCCACAGATCTCACTGGAGCCATCGAAGGCGTCAAGCTTGAGGACAGAAAAGCCGAACCAGAGCCACCAACACAGGTTTCTCCATTGTGCTCTGTGCCCTTGGCTCGGTTCTCACCCCTAGAGAGAGGGTGAGAGAAGAGAGTGTGTCAGGTGGGTTACGCCAACTACTGCCATGAGCGCCCTCGGCAGCTTGGGAGTGAGAGAGGATTGCCACCGCGTTGAGTCGGGAGAGAAATGGCGAGAGAGAGATAAGTGTTCGCTTATATATGCATGTTAAGTTTTAGCCCTCATGAGCCTCAGGCTCAATTAGTGAGACAAACCTCTTAAGAAGTCCGCCTATGGTAATGGATTTTGACTTGCGTCGTTAGCTTCAAAAATGAGTCGACCGCCTCTAAAAATCATTGGTTTTCTTTAGAGACTACCTTACCTTTTGTCTACCTCTATTAATGAAACATCTTGTCTATCAAAATCATTTTGTAGTAGTGAACAATGCGGCGCAGACGCTCGTGAAACCGGTGGCGCTGTGCACGGTGGAGGACTTCTCACGTTGCATGGCGACCAACCTGGAGACATGCTTCCATCTCTGCCAGCTCGCGCACCCTCTCCTCCTCAACGCCTCCCTCACCGGCGGCGGAAGCGTTGTCAATGTCTCCTTCATTGGAAGTTTGCTGGCCTACCACGACCTCACCCTCTATGGCACCGCCAAAGGTATAAGCCTTTATAATTTTCCAAATTCACAAGACTTTTCAGATATTCTGATTTCAGAATACAATTATAAGCATAACTTCCAATGTTTTAAAGTAAATAATTATTCATTTTTGTTGTTTTATAAGATTTGACGAAGTATTGTTTTAGAAGACATAATCACATAAATTAATTAAGGTTTTTTGTCAAGATGATGGAAAAAATTGCTCTGTTCGAATTTTGAATTTGCATTCCATTTTCCTTGTTATACTGCTTGGCATACGGCACACCACAAAAACTGAAAAATTCGAAAGTATTTGAATCACACACACACACCTCGTAAGTCCATGTGTATAAATTTACTTGTATGAGATACTCCCTTCCTCCTGAAATATAAGAAATACAGAGTTCAATGTTTGTACCAAATTATAACAAACACCCAAAAGACCCATGTATACCTCATTAGTGTCTATCACCAACATAAATATTGTAATCACAGAGGGTATATACGTCATTTATCTTACCATATGTTATGGCCTTGAAAGTAAATTTGTTTTATTTGCGCGCATGCCAGCCGGAATGAACCAACTACCAAGGAGCCTAGCCACCGAGTGGGCCAGCGATAAGATTCGTGTGAACTGCGTGGCACCTGGGCTGATCATGACCGACAAGGCGAAAGAGGTACTTATACTCTAACTATGGAGACATAATTAATACAGTATATATAATTGCCGACAAGAAATTAGTTGACAATGTAAATTAAATACTCCTAATAGGCACCATCAGAGGCCATGGAGCAATCGTTAACCAGGGCCCCTATGCGGCGGGACAGCGAGCCGGTGGAGGTGGCGTCCATGGTGTCCTTCCTCTGCATGCCGGTGGCGTCCTACGTCACTGGCCAGGTCATCTGCGTGGACGGCGGCCGGACCATTAGTGCCTGATCTAGCAGGTGATTTAGCCGGCAGAGAATAACGTTCGTCGTGTTCTTGTTTCGTCGTCCAATCCGTTTGTCATTTCGCGTTCTGAACTGCAACCTCCGCTGGTTGTCTTATTGATTTTTATTACTGCGTATTTTCTTTTGTGGCACCCCGCTATTGTCTCCATATTTTTGTTATGACAATTGCTCTAGTAGTCCTCTCTCCTAGAATTGCACGCATCTCAAAAGTAGCCCACCTTTTTTTCTATTAGTTATCACACAATACCATGCAGAATCTTACGGCGCACGCACGCTAATCCTACACTATGAGCACCTTTGAAAATTGGACCGACAAAATCTCGAGATGAGATTAATTAGTTATTTCCGCAGGCCGCAGTCGACTAATGCCCATGTCGCAGGTAGGCGAGGACGGCCACCACAATCACAATGGATGCGCCATGGACGCCGCGGACTGAGGCAGCACACTGATAGATCCTGCGTTCTTCTGGCTTGTGCCATGGTCTACAAACTGGCTCTCTGTCTTTTGAAACTCACGATGATGATATTTTTTCTTGAATACGAAAAAAATTTACGTATCATTATAATTAAGAAGAAGAGTTTAACCATACAAACGACACGCTTCTGATGAGCGTCCTAGGTGGTCTTACAGCTGTGATTGCACCTTCCTAACTAGTACACTGTTTCAAACTTGGAATGATGATGATATTGATGCATGTGTTCTGGTGAAAGATCTTTCATTTGGAGCTGCTGAACGAATGCCAAAAAAATTACATTACAACCTGACACGATCATGTTTTCAGCCCTGTTAGATTGATCTCTAATCCCAAACTGGGCCCAACGGGCCTTTGATCCGCGCCCTGATTGGGGGCGTCCAGCCCACTATGGCTAGAGGGCCCCTGTCACACTGCGCTATATATAGAGGTGGGTGCCGGTGGCTCTGAGTACGAGGTTTACCGTGAGCCGAGCTCCCCACCGAAACCTAAACCCTAATCCCGATCAGAGAGGGGCGCAACCAGTGACGGGAAGACACCAGCCGCGTCGCCCCGCTCCACTGACGTCGACGACTTCATTGACCTCTTCACCGAACGTCGCTGCCCGTGCGTAGACTTCACCGACGAACGAGATGGCGGCTTCTAGACCATCTCCCTCTGCGGTGTCAGGTTCGACATGTTCTTCTTCTATTCCTCTCTGTCTCTCTACTCTCGATATCACATTCACAGTAAAGAGAACCTGCTAGACCTAACCCTAGATGATCTTTTCGATCCTAACAAGCCCAACCCAACAAACAAACGGCACAGACAGTAATTATTGACCAGACGGGGACGGCCGAGTTCCAAGGTGAACTATTGGCCTGTCGGTGACGGCCAACCAAACAAACTCCATTATCTTGTTGCAGTCTGGGAGTAGTCGGCCGGCGTGTACTCCGCCGGTGGCTTGAGGATCAGCAGTGCCGCATTGTTCACCTGTACGGGCACTTACTTCGCCGTGTATGGGATCACCGGAGCCGGAGCCCGGAGATGTATGGTTTCACCTTTAGCTTACCAGGTTATCGAGCTTGCCGTCGAAGGTCGCCTTGACTGTGTCCATGATGAGCTTCTCCCGGTCGGCGCGCACGGCGACGTTTCAGACCGAGACGGTGACGCGGAGCCCCATCTCGGCCCACCCCCAGCGGCACTCCTCAGGTCCGCCGTGCTGCGAGCGCACGTGTACACCTGAGCAGAGAACCCAGCCAGCTCCTCCACGATCGCGTGGCCGATCTCCTTGCCGCCACCGGTTACGAGCGTTGTGGCGCCGGCCAGGCTCCACGTCTCGCCGCCGGCCACCGCTGCCATCCTCTATTTTTCTGTCTCCTGTGTGTTTAACCAGTACTACAATGATGCGATGCCACTGCGACTTTTGTGATTGCAGTAACAAATAATTTGAGGACGAAGGGCACCCGCAGTGGTGGATTGACTTCTCAAAGAGAGAGAGCCACCTAAGCCACGTAGGCCCAAAACGACCCATTAAAAAGTGACTCAAACTTCTCAAATGAGGTGGGGACGCTGCATCGACTCCGTCGACACGGCAAACAGTCTTGCCGCCGCTGGGCACCCTGGCGATGCCACGACATCCACCACCGCCCTTAGGCTGGACAGCAGCAGCTCCTCGGGGATGCCACGGAAGCCGTGGAACCGGTCGAACGTCATATGCCCCACGTGCCGCATGTTCATCGGCTACCCGAACTCCATTATCTTGTTGCCGTCTATCTCGATGCCAGCGGTGGCTGCGACTGTAAGACCCCAAAACCTCCCTACCTAAGATGTCACCACAAGAAAGAGAAAACTAGACCATTTAACAATAATTTTGGCAGCATCTCCCCTTAAACCGGAGCAACGCGAAGCAACAGCATATAGAGAGATATAGATCAGTTTCACCAACAAGATATATAACATCATAATACTACAAAAACGGCCCAACAAAAACCATAAGTATAAGCTCCACTTCTAATCATGCTATCACTACAATACATATTATTTTCACATTGGACTGTGGCATTTATGTGCAAAGGTGCTGCTACAATACATATTATTCTTGCTTGTGTTCTTCGTTGCGTAGGAAGGGACTAGCCTTCTTGGTGAGGTCAACCAGATCCATTTCTCGGTTGATAGCCAGAGGAGTTGTGGTGCTAAGATTGCAGTGTTCGATCTTTCGATCTGAAGCCGGATCGATGTGTCATTCTCCGCCATAACGATAGTTACCTCTACCTGACGGAAGATCAGGACCCCCGTTCCCATTAAGTGGTAATCAGAGCTTCAGGTATTACAGTCAGGTTTGTCATTACCCTAGTTTTGTTTTGTCTTTGTCCTATAAATCTAGAAAATTGCCCCACAAAAATATTTGTGGTAATCTTTGTTTTCTCCCTATCCTATCACCCGTTGTGCCGTTGCAATATTTTAATTTCAGTTTGATTTATTGAACGGTCATCTCTCGCATGTCATCTTGTTGGTTGCATCTAGATTTTGTTGTGTGATCTTGGTCTTTCTTTGTCAAGCCCCACCGTATTGGTCCTGTCTGCTGAAAAGAGAGAGAGAAGAAGACGATCGATGATTCTAGTGCACTGCAATTTTGGTTAATCGCATTGAAGGAAAGTACAAATTGTACGTGCTACCTTGCCATAATTTACACACGACAAGCAAGGCAATAGATTTAGTTTTATATCTGTTATTTTTTAATTGCCTTATTTATAGGATATCTTTTTTTACCGTGTCCAACTGCGTGGATATGCCTTTTATCTCGGCCAATAACCTACCTTGATAGCTACGTATCTAAGCTGGTTGGTTTATTCTGTTGCCAACTTGAAGTGCTTGTTGTGCATACGGCATCTATATTTACTCTCCTACCTTAGTTGGATTACATATTTTTATATCAAATCAGGAGACATATCTTGCTGTCCAAAACTTTCTACACGCAGAGTTTCAGCCAATAACCACAACTTCGTTACGACTTGTGCTCTGTTTTGGCTGACAGCTTTAAGTTGTGACATATTGTGATATTTACTCCTGCAGCACTTCTGATTAAAAAAAGGCAAAGGGGTGTAAAAAAACCACACCAAACAAAAAAAGAACAAAAAAAGGGGAAGGAAAGGAAAAGGCAAAGAGGTGCAAAAAAAAGAAGAATAAGGAAAGAGCCGCACCAAAAAAAGAGATAAAAAAATTCAGAAGTGCTTACATTTTTAAGTCCTCGTGCTAAGCTATGTTGTTGCTTGCTTGAACTAGGTCTAGGACAAGTTTAGACCGGCGACATAGACTAGCTTGGACTACTTTTTAATCTTGCAATTTCTGAATTAAATTATTGCTATTCCTTACTACAATATTTTAAGCCTGCCAAGCTCCACATATATACTTCAGATCAGTACAGAAAAAGGTCCTTGCAATCTCGGTGCCACTGCCTCACAGGTATCACGAACCAGCAGCCGGTTGTACCTCCCACTGCTTGTGTTGGTAAGAACTTTGTAAGAGCTTGGTAAGACGCTTCCACTTGCTGTGAAAAGTGACACCACTACAACCACGTAGTCATTTGATAGGGATAATACTTTTATGTTGTCTTTTGCTGTCTTCTAACAATGACAGGTTGTTCGTATCCACCGACTTATGATGGTGTAGGTGCTGATGAGTACATGGAGTGAGAAATTGCCATAGATAACATATTTGCTACCCGCTTTATGTGTCCAAGGAGGAAGGTAAAAAATACAGCTAGTGTTTTTGTGACATTCTGCTTTATCTTGGTGGGAGTCTTTATATCCTTCTAACAAACCTCAAACTTGGAATGATATGAAACTCCTTATGCGAGAAACCTTTGTTAATCCTCCTCCTATTTTGACTTCATATGCTGAGATCCACCATTTAGAGGAAGAGTCTGTTGTTATTCCTCTTGCTATGACTAACCTTCTACAGGATAATATCCATAAATAAGAGGATGATATGGAAGAAATGGAGGAGCTCACAACCTCATATGCAAATTCAGAACCATCACTTCATAATGCACCTAGTACTCCTGCTGAGAACACAGGTAAAGTCCATGGTGCTATACTCATGGAAGGTGATAATTGTTTTAATGTACTAAATTTTTCCATAAACCATGCTATCATAGAGCAATTGTTAGTGGAACCCTCTCTTGATTTATCTCTGTCCCATGATAATTTGCTTGAAGTTCCTTGTGATAAAGATGAATTGGTTGATGATCCTTCAGTTTTACATGTTTTGGAACCAGTCACTTGTGCTGAAAATAAACATGTTATTCATATTGCTACTAAAATTGAATGAGTTCAAACTGTTGTCTTCTTTACATACTTTGGGTTACATTGAATTTGATGTTTTGTATAACTAGATTGTTTGGAGGAGAGCCTTTTTAAATATGCTGATTTGCCTTAGTTTTTTAAACACACATATCATGTTATTGGCAAATATAACAACAAGGGATAATATATGATACATCGAGTATACATTCGTAGTAATATGAATTTTCCTTTTGTTGTACAAGATTATGATCGTTTAGAGGGCAGCCATAATAATACAAACATTTTCTCATGTTCCTCAAAGAAACAAGTTCACTTTCAAGAAGGGGAGCATTGTTGGTTGCTACCTATGTCTGCTAGACCATCTATTCCTACATTGTCTTTGGTTAGTTCTAATCTTTTGCAGGATAGTGTTGACATACATTGTGTGCATTCGGATCATGGAGTCTACATGCTTGCTGAAATTTTTATGCGAGATGACATGGTAGAAACTTGGAAACATGGTCACGTTCCTTCTCATAATTATTTCAGTTCCCTTTGTCTTCGCAACCCCGTTGTCCTTTATGTTGTGCAGGATCAGTTTCAAGCACAATCGACGCCGAGGATGACTTTTCATCAAGAAGGGGAGGATGATGATGACATGACACCCATGCATATGACCATGTTTAGTGCATGGTATGGAGGGGTAGGAGGCCAGCAAGGGTGTCCAAGTCAAGAAGGAGGCCTGAGGCTAATTCGGTTCGAGTCCCCAAGGTGGAGGCCCAAAGCAACTCAAGTTCGAGTCTGTCTCGTCCTTCAGGACCAGTCTGCCTTAAACTAGTCACCCAGGACGCATCCAGACTCCGTTTTCGACGATCCATATATGGTTGGAAAGCTAATTTCATAAGAAAGCCAAGTCAGGTGGTCTAACTTCAAAATCCCTTCAGAATCAACGGGAATCGTCAAAATAAGTCAGCGTCCAGAATCTACCAGGGTGCTGCGACACTATCTTTTGGTCCATTGGACCATGTATCGTGTTGGGGCCCATTAGGGGGCGTGTCTAGGGTAGGCGACGACCCTAAGACCTTTATAATCATACGCCACCGCCGTCATTAGGCTTTAGGTTTTGCTTAGATTAATCTATCAAGAACAGTTTCGTCGTTCATCGGTTTGTGAGACCCCAACTTCATGAGATTAATCATTCATCTGCAATTTGGTTGCTTTCTTTCTTGTTCTTGCTTGTGTTCTTCGTAACGCAGGCAGGGATTAGCCTTCTTGGTGAGGTTAACCGGATCCGTGTCTTGGTTGATAACCATAGGAGTTGTGGTGCTAAGATTACATGGTTCGATCTTTCGATCTGAAGCTGGATCAGTGTGTCATTCTCCGCCACAACGATAGTTACCTCTACCTGACGGAAGATCGGGACCCCTGTTCCCATTACTTACCTTGCTGAGGAGGGACCAACATGGGTGGACATTTCATATATTCTTTTATATCCTCAAACGCCTTTTGTTTATGTCATCCCATTTAAATTCTTGATCATTTTTCAACTTCAACAAAGGAGAAAACGGTAGAACCTATTCTGACAAATTTGAAATAACCTCCTGATAAAATTAATCTTACCAAGCAAAGATTGTAACTCTATTTTAGTAGTTGGGGGCACTGCCTCATCAATTGCTTTCATACTTTTTTGACCAATTTTGATTCCTCTCTCGTGGACAATAAAACCCAAAAATTATCCAGCTGACACTCCAAAGGCACACTTATTGGGATTCATCTTTAAACCATGTTTTCTTGTGCACTCCAAAGTCTCCCGCAAATTAGCTAGATGTTCCTTGTACCTGTTAGATTTTACCATCACATCATCAATGTAGATTTCAACAATTCTACCGATCAACTTATGAAAAATATAATTCATCGCCCTCTGATAAGTTGCACCGGCATTCTTCAAACCAAAGGTCATCACAACCCATTCAAATAAACCAAATGCGCTAGGGCACCAAAAAGTTGTTTTTGCTATGTCTTCCTCAGCCATAAAATTTTATTATATCCTACATTGTCGTCCATAAAACTAATAACCTTGTGCCCGGCTGCTGCATCTACCAATATATCGGCTATTGGCATCGGATAACCATCTATGGGTGTAGCCTTGTTCAGATCTCTGAAATCGGTGCAAACTCTTAACTTCCTATTTTTCTTATACACAGGAACAACACTCGATATCCACTCTACATATCGGCATGGTTGGATAAATTTTGCTTCTAGTAATCTTTTTGTCTCCTTTTTGATATCATCAAGAACATTTGGGTTAAATCTCCTTGGAGCTTGTTTAAACCGATATCCAGGTTTGATTGGCAACCGATGTTCAACAATTAATCGATCTAGACCAGTCATCTCATAATATTCCCAAGCAAAACAATCTTTAAATTCCTTTAATAAATCTATCAACTCTTGCTTATACTTAGGATCCAACTTAGCACTTACATACGTCGGCCTAGGCCTATCTCTAGGACCAATATCTATCTCCTCTAATTCATTGGCCAACGTAAAGCCAGGTCCAAGTTTATCATCTGTACCATCTATTGGATTATCCATTAAAACAAACTATCTAAGCCGACTGCTTGGTTCGGCTGTTGGCTTTCATCACTGATCTTAATGAAGCCTCCTTCCCATAGCTTACCAAGTCTTCTAGCTCCCAATATATTGGATCAGCTATTGCGATACTCACAGAATCATCAGCATGAACCAGCTCAACATCATCTCCATGCCACTGAATGAAGAATTGATGCATAGTCGATGGTACAAAATAATTTGCATGAATTCAATCATGACCAAGGAGTGAACTGTATGAACCCTTTCCATCAATGACAAAAAAACGTAGTGAGTAAAGTTTTACTTCCAATTGTCAACTCAATGTTTATTGCCCCCTGGTCTTGGATGTATTACCTCCAAAATCCTTAAGCATCATGTCAGTTTCAATCAAATCACTTGGTCCCTTGCCAAGTTTGCGAAAAGTAGTATAAGTCATAAGATTAACAGAAGCACCTCCATCCACCAATATTTTGCTCATCGGCTTCCCATCAAGAAAACCTTTTACATATAAAGCTTTTAAGTGAAGATGCTTGACTGGCTTATTGAATATAGCTTGTTGTATCACTATCAACTTGGCAACTATCTCCTCATATTCTGATTCATTAAAATCTGAATAGACTTCTTGATCTACTAGAGCTCTGAATTTTGACAGGAACAGAAAAGCCATTTGAATATTAGCCGATGGTTGACCCTTATCGGCTATTTGTTTAGCACGCCACACTTGAGGTCTACCAGATTTCTGAGCATGCTCTAGCTCTCTATTCCTTAGGTGTTGTACCCTTTTTTCTAACTACTTGTCAAACCTCCTGGACCCCATTGCCCTTCCTGCCAAACATACTCTTCCTCATCACCTTCTCCTTCATAATCAGCCTAGTTTTGATCAATAACTCACTTCCTAAGCCGATCATGTATACTTCTATTTTTTAAGCGCCGATCCATATTTTTATGAGGATACTCATTTTGAGCATGGATAAACCGGTGGTTGGCTTGAGATTGCCTAAACTCCAAATATTGCTCACTACACTCTAGACAATTATTTCATGTAGGCAATTTCAAACCTTCATTCCAACAATGTCTGAAGAAAGGATAATTCCAATGTGATTCAGCTTGTTTTCTTTCATACCTCTCCTCTTCTTGTTGACGCTGGTATTCTTTCTCTTCTAACCAACGCTGATAATCCTTTTCCTTCTACCGTTGCCATTTATTCAATAAAATTCAAGATATGACATGCAGCCTTATCGCCCTGTTTCTTGACATCTCTCGCTGCTCATATCGGTTCTTCTGTTGGTCACGACGTCTTTTAATTTCTCTATATTCATCAGCCGATATTTGCATCTCTGGATCGACGATTCCTATTTTTTTGCCCTAGTTGATGTTAGGACTTTAGTCTTTCCTTTGAGCAACTTAACTTCAACCATATTCTGATCTCTTGGGAAAGGATTATCGTCAACTTTCATCTTCCGAGGTGTATCAAATTTAAGCTTCCCTTGCTGAATAGCCCTCTGTATATATTGTCAGAAAATTCTTCACTCATTAGTAGAATGAGAAGTAATGTTTTGAAATTTGCAGAACTTCTTATTCTTCAACTGATTAGGAGGTAACATAACATGATTGGCGGGCAATTTGATCTGTCCTCTCTCAAGCAAGAAATCAAAGAGCTTGTCTGATTTTGTGATGTTGAAATCATAGCTCTCTTCAACACCTTTTCCCTAAGAATTTGACATCATCACTATCTTCTTACCCCAATTCTATTCAGCAATAGCTAGCTGATCATCAGTCAGATTCAATGAAAAGCACAAATTTCTACTTTCTCGGAACCTCTAAAGAAACTCAGCACCTGATTTATTAGTTCTTTGCCTTATGGTTGTCAAATCTATGATTTTCTTTTCTCCTGTCCTAGTGTAGAAATATGTATGAAACTTCTTCTCTAGGTCAATCCAATTGACAATGGAATTAACTACTAAGGATGAAGACCAATTGAAAGTTGGTCCTAACAGGGACAAGGAGAAGAAACAAACTCGATAAGCCTCTTCAGTGGATGTTTCGTCCAACTATGTAAGATACCAAGTAACATGTTCTATTATACTTGTGCTATCGTGCCCAGTGAACTTAGCAAATTTTGGGAGCCTGTAATTTATAGGAAGAGCGACCAAATCATACCACTCTGGATATGGACGTTTGTACGAAAAGGTCTACCCTTTTGGTTTCAAACCGAACTGATTCTTCATCATCTTGGTCACTCTGAGCAATAAGTCATCAGCATTTGAATCTGGATTTCTTTGCAATTGTTGGCCCATCTATGGATTAAAATTTTAGGTACCCTGATACCCTGGATTTATAATCATATGAAGGGTATTGTAATCTGTGCCATAATGATATCCATGTGGAATTTCTATCGGTTGAGTCCTTTACTGATTTGCTGCTTGGAGTCTCTGATTGTAAACGTTGGGATCAGCATCTCTACGAATCCTTTGAACTGATGGCACTATTTTTTGAGCCGACGATGGTATTTTGCCTACTGTGCCAAAATTAACCATTTGATTCTGAACTTGCCCCGTCGGCTGTTGCACATATTACACTAACGATCTAGGATTATACTGTATTTGATTAGTAGTAGTACCCTGAACTTGCTCAGACGAGCTCTGAACTGCCTAGACATCATCATTACCAGCTAGTGCAGCTTCTTGATGGCTAGTACTAGCTTGATTAGTCCCCTAAGTCGACGGATGTGGAATGTTATAGTAAGCCGGTCCAATTTGATCAATTGGATACCCATAAAACACCTCCTTCATGGTATTGTGGAATGTGTTTAAGAAAGCAGTCTTATGGTTCAACATGGTGTCATAAACAGATTTGTTTACAGCATCTATGAAGAAATATCTATCATCAGCTTCATCTATATTTGACTGTCCATGCATCAAAACTCTCGGTAGTGGATATTTCTGGATAACTTTGTTGTCACATGTCTTGGTGTAGGACAGCAAACACTTATTCTGAAACTATTCTATAGCTTTGCTAATGACATCATTATCCTCATCAGGTAAGTCATCATAAGGCACCATAAGAATGTCTCTATTGTTGTGAGCTACCATGACGATTGTGGGGTTCCACTGGGCGTGTCAGAACGCGTTACGACGTGAAAATGTGGTAGACGCACCGGTGGACACGCAGCAAGCCAGAATGGATCCGGAGACCTGCTTGGCTTCAATGTAGGACCAGTTGATCCTACGAATTTCTGAAGGCGTGCTAGTCAATTAGACCGGCAATTGATAAGGAGAGAAAGTTTATTAGTAATTTAGGGTGGAACATGCTGGTTTTGCCCAGACAGTTCCAAGTATGCCGCTTCGGGGGTAGCCAAACAGGAAAATCGACTAAATAGCCGATACAAGAAGAAATCGACTGTTAAGGACTGTGACGCTTGTGGGTCATGATTGATTTATAATAACAAGCACAATGCACCTAGTTTTTAATGATCCTTTCCCTTATTAATATGTACGCATCAAAGATACATTATTGGCTAAATTAGATTTAATCAATACATGGTGCGAAGCCAATGAATTCGATAAAAAGGGATATACCACACAAACAATCGACTGTTTAATATAAATAGATCTACAAATCGTCTAGATCTAATTTGTTACCACCAATAGTGAGGTTTGACCGAATCGATAGAGCTATGATGATGACAACAATCTAAAACTAGAAAGTCCATAAAACCGACTATATATCAGCAGGTACATGAAAGCGTGTCATATCTGTGAAAGCACGGGCGAATCGGCTAGAATAGCCGATGCATGTAGAAAAATGATTATAGCATATGAACAATCGACTATTTAATATGAATAGATTTATAAACTCATCAAATCTAACCTATTATCTTTAACAGTGGGGTTCGACCGGATCGATGGTAGCCATAATAAAGATAAGATATTAAACCTTTAAAGTAAACAAATCTATTAACATTTAACAGAATCATGAAAATATACTATGAACGTTACAGTACGGGCAATCGGCTGTTTTGCCGATGCAGGCATAGCAAACAGCGAAGGTCATGCCTAGCCGAAAGCAAATCTACCAACTAGCATACTCTGATTTAAAGTGCTAACATTGGGGATCGACCGGATCATAATAGCCATAATAGCGAGCTATAGACCAGATTCAACTAGCTAGTAAACCTACTCAAGATCAGACATGCCTTGGTCGCATACTATGCATGATCAAGGTCAAAGTAGAACAGTCGATAAAACATAATCCATCTTTTAGATCCAGAAACATGATATTCTCCTGTTGAAAAGTTATGTTTGTGCTTATATTTCTCTTGCACTAAATTGCGACATTACTTGTTATCGGCTGAGTGTACAGTTGTTTCTAAGGCTGATGTGATCAAACACATGCTATCAATGCTGATATTAAATGGGAGAATGGAAAAGTGGAATCTTGCATTGTTAGAATTTGACTTGAGGTATGAATCGGCTAAAGCAATCAAGGGGCAAGTAATAGCCGATTTTGTCACTCAGCATCATAAGCTGAGTATTGGCTATGTAGAGCTGATACCTTAGACGTTATTCTTTGATGGATCATCATGAAAGCAAGGTGGTGGCATTGGCATTGTTGTTGTTTCACCTCGGAGGGCAAGTTTTGAGTTTGCTTTTCCAACTAAACCAATGACTACCAACAATCAAGCAGAATATGAAGCTATTCTTAAGGGACTTCAACTTCTTCATGAAGTAAAGGCTGAGTCAATTGAAGTATTTGGAGATTCACAGTTAATTATTAATCAGTTGATCGGCCTATATGAATGTAAAGATGATATTCTAAGGGGATACTATGATGAAGGCCAGAGGTTACTCAAGGAGTTTCCTCATATTTCTCTTTAGAATATTCTATGAGCATAGAATCAAGAGGCTAATCGGTTAGCTCAAACTACGTTAGGTTATCGAGTGTTTCAAGAGATCTTAAGTAGTGAAACCTTGACTAATGATTGGAGAGTTGAAATAGTCGATTACCTTAAGAATCCATCACAGAAGGTTACCAGGAAACTAAGGTAAAAATCGACTAAGTATGTTTTGCTAGATGATCAACTATATTACAAGGCAATCGATGGGGTATTGCTTAAATGCTTAAATCAAGAAGAAGCTTAAGTGTTGATGGGTAAAGTACATGAAGGGATATGTGGAGCTCAACAATCGGCTTATAAGATCAAAAGGATTATTCGCAGAACCGGATATTTCTGGCCGATAATACTAGAAGATTGTTTTGAATATTATAAGGGGAGTCGGGATTGTCAATGTTTTAGTAATATTCAGAAATCACCTGCATCGGCTATGGATCCAAGCAATCAATTCCAATTAATTTTTTGGCTTCACGACAACCCTTAGGAGTAGGAGTACTGTAAATCTCGATGATTTCTTCAACAAGCAGGGCTGCATCGATCCAGTCGACCTTCGGCTTGTCTATGAGTATCATCATGGCTTATACTTTTGTTTGTAAGCTGCATCAGTCTGGCCAACCTCTTATGAGCTTTAGTATAAGTTAGTTATCGATCCTTATCTAGTCAAGTACGGCTGCCATCGATTAAGCTCGACTTCTCGGATTAGACTAAGGTCAAGTTACCGGCTCTACCTAAGGGTGGCGTTCTTTGGGTAGATTCATTAAGTTATCGATCTTGCTGATGTTCTTATTGTCATTAGTTTCAGCAATATCAACCTGCCCAATCGAGATCGATCAAGATTGGACTCACATCCTTTTAGTCCATCGTTTATTTTGCTATATTGCGATATTTTTTTTACTTCAAACGATGAATTATGTTTTATCGGCCGTTCTACTTTGATTTTGATCGTGCATAGTATGCGGCCAAGGTATGTTTGATCTTGAGTAGGTTTACTAGCTAGTTGAATCGGGTCTATAGCTTGCTATTATGGCTGTAATGATCCGGTCGATCCCCACTATTAGCACTTTAAATCAGAGTATGATAGTTGGTAGATTTGCTTTCGGCCAGGCATAACCTTGGTTGTTTGCCATGCCTGCATCGGCTAAGTAGCCAATTGCCCGTACTATAATGCTCATAGTATGTTTTCATGATTCTGTTAAATGTGAATAAATCTGTTTACTTTAAAGGTTTAATCTGTTATCTTTATTGCTGTTAAGGATAATAGGTTAGATTTAATGAGTTTATAAATCTGTTCATATTAAATAATCGATTGTTCACATGCTATAATCCTTTTTCTACATGCATCGGCTATTTTAGCTGATTCGCTCGTGCTTTAATAGATGTGGCCCGCTTTCATGAACTTATTGACGTATAGTCGATTTTATGGACTTTATGGTTTTAGATTATTCTCATCATCATAGCTGCATCAATCCGGTCGAACCTCACTGTTGATGATAATAAATTAGATCTAGACGATTCGTAGATCTGTTTATATTAAATAGTCGATTGTTTACGTGGTATATCTCTTTTTATAGAATTCATTGGCTTTGCGCCACGTATTGATTAAATCTAATTTAGCCAATGGTGTATCTTTGACGTGTATATATTAATAAGGGAAAGGATCATTAAAAACTAGGCCCATTGTGCTCGTTATTATAAATCAATCATGACCCACGAGCGTTACAGTCCTTAACAGTTGATTTCTTCTCATATCGGCTATTTAGTTGTTTTTCTTGTTTAGCTGCTCCTGAAGCGGCACACTTGGAACTGTCTGGGCAAAACCGACATGTTCCGCCATAAATTTCTGATTAACTTTCTCACCTTGTCAATTGCAGGTCAAATTGACTGGCACGCCTTTGGAAATTCGCAGGATCCACTAGTCCTATGTTAAAGCCAAGCAGATCTCCGGATCGTTCTGGCTTGTTGCGTGTCCCTCAGCGCGTCTACCATGTTTTCGTGCCGACATGCGTTTACCTCATGGAGAAGATCCTGTCCTAAGTGATGGTGACCTTGGTCTTCTCATGTCGAGGAAGACGTGGGCACAGGTGGCGGCGGTGCTCCAACATTGTCGAGGAAGACGAGGCCACTAGCATGCTAGGGACGGCATCGGGCGTTGAAGAAGAGGATGGCGCGATGGCTATAGATGGTGGCGTGGGTGGCGGTGCAGCTCTGTCGACGTGGAGAAAGACGATGGCATCGAGCATTGATGAAGAGGATGGCACGACGCGTACGGACGGCGATGCAGGTGGCGATGGAGCTCCGTCGGCGTCGAGGAAGACGACAGCGTGGGCGTGGCTGGGATGGCAGTGACAGTTAGCGGCAAACGTCGAACACCTAAGGTGCGTAGTGAGGGAGGCGCTCACCGTGTAGCGTGATGATGCCGCTGTCCATGCGCTCCTTCAAATCCAAGCTATGGGAGGGGTGGGAGGGGGTGTGGAGGACCGGGGGTGGGAGACATTGGCGTGGAGGATCGTGGGGTGGGGGACACCGGTGTGGACGACCGCAGGGTGGGGAACGCCGGGGTGAAGGACCGCGGGGTGGGGGACGCTAGGGTGGAGGATGGCGTCACGGGTCTTCCTCGCTAGTGCGGGTCGCACGGGGATGCGCGGATGTCGGTGTTGAAGAAGAGGACCGGGGGTGGGGGATGCGGCGGTGGTGGACACGGCGGTGCTCCGTCGGCTTCGAGGAAATGGATGGTGCGGGTTTCAAATTACTTAAAAAAATTTCAGCCCGTACCACCGGCTTATATACTCATGGCAGATCACTGCCGGTTCCAGGGGCAAACCGACAGTGGTGACATAGCATCACTACCAGTGCTAAATCCAACCCGACAGTGATGTGCACTACCATAGCCGGTTGGAGCGCAATGTTAATAAGATAAAAATAACCTAAGCTAATGAATTCCCTATCCTAGAGCAGTAGTTAAAGTCGCGCACTCACGACTCCGTGACCCGCGTTCGAATCCCAAGCGGGCCAAACTTTTTATTTTTTTTCTTTTAATTTTGAATCACTTAACTGCACTATGTATAAATAAATAAAAATTAAAAACTACTTCTAATGCAATTACATAACTAACGCAGTAGTCAAGGTTATACTCTCTGGAGCCCAAGACCCGGGTACGAACCCAGGGTAGGCCAAATTTTTTTAATTTTATTCTATTTTTTAATATAAACTAACTACACTATAACTAAATAAAAAAATAAAAAACTAAGCCTAACAAAATTACTATTCTAGCGCAGCAGTTAAGGCACTACGCTCTGGAGCCGAGACCCAGTTGATAACTCGTGCGGGGCATAAGTTTTTGAATTTTTTAAAAAAAAATGTATCTATCAATGTCGGTTTTCTTTTTAAAATGAAACCAATAGTGGTAGCTGTCATCCCTGTCGGATTCTTCCCATCACTGTCCATTTTTTTAAGCCAATAGTGATGATTATATATATATATATATATATATTCTTTTTTAAACTAAATAAATTTACGCATTTATATTCCTATTGCACCTATGTCAAATGGCTTCAATTTTTTTTTACAATTATGTACATCCAAATTATGGCCCCACATAAGATCTTAGGTTTTTCTGATTATTTTCTTTATTATTATATTTTTCTTTGTGCTAAACAGGACAAAAGAGGCCCAATTACATGTTGGGCACACAAGAATTTTGCATCCACCTTGACTAAAATTTTGTCCCTAGGACACAAAAGACCCTGTGGAAAAGTTTGGCACCATTCCACATCATTTTGGGTAGGCTCAGTTCATCCTCTAATTAATCGGTGACGTCGCGCGAAAATTCAATTAAACAGTAGAAAGTACCAAACCATCTCAGAAAAATCCCAAACCTGGTGGTTCCTTCACCCATGGCACGTGCAAGCCTGAGAAAAATTTTGAGACTAATACAACATCGGAATGCATATGAACCATAGAAACATTGAGAACATATGTGTTTAGTCATTGTAACATGAGACGACTTCTATAGGTTTGTGAAGCAGGTATGTACCGCCTATGTCCAAATGACTTCAAATTGTTTTTGCAAGCATCTATACCCAAATTATGGCCCCATACAAGATCTTAGGTTTTTTTTGATCATTTTTCTATTATTATATTTTTCTTTGTGCTAAATGGGACAAAAGAGGGCCAATTATATGTTGGGAACACTAGAATTTTGCATCCACCTTGACCAAAACTTGGTCCCTAGGACATATAAGACCCAGTGGAAAAGTTTAGCACCATTCAGAATTATTTTGGATAGGCTCAATTCAACCTCTAATTAATCAGTGACATCGAGTGGAAATTCAATTAAATCGGAGAAAGTACCAAACCATCTCAGAAAAATCTCAAACTTGGTGTTTCATTCACCCGTGGCCCGTGCAAGCTTGAGAAAAACTTTGAGACCAATATGACACCGGTATATATATGAACCACAGAAACCTTGGGAACCTCGGTGTTTAGTCATGGTAATATGAGACAACTTCTATAGGTCTGTGAAACAGGTATGTACCGCCTATGTCCAAATGGCTTTAAATTTTTTTTGCAAGCATGTACACACAAACTATGGCTCCACACAAGATCTTAGGTTTTTCTGATTATTTTCTGTATTATTATATTTTTCTTTGTACTAAACATGACAAAAGAGGTCGAATTACATATTAGGCGCACTAGAAGGTTTGCATCCACCTCAATTAAAAATTGGTCCCTAGGGCACATAAGACCCTGTGGAAAAGTGACATCATTCCGGATTGTTTTGGGTAGGCTCAGTTAAATCTCTAATTAATTGGTGACGTCGCATGAAAATTTAATAAAATCGGAGAAAGTACCAAACCATCTCAAAAAAATCCCACATTTGGTATTCATTCACCCGTGGCATGTGCAAGCTTGAGACCAATACGGCACTAGAATTTGTTGTTCTTGTTCCACAGCACATGAATTACATGACAAACACAAGCCGAATTAAACTTAAACCTTACAAATTAAACCTAAACAAACACTAATTCGGAGGTGGATGTGCAGCACCATACATTTGCATCCAAACATGGTAATTGATGTCACAGATGCTGTACCCAGAGCCATCGATAAAGACCAATGCTCGTACGATTACACTCTCTCGTGCCTCAAAAGACCCGTGACATGATCGTCCATATATGTAACCTACTCAACAACCATTGGCCCCGTTAGTAAATCCTATATTGTACATATTTTCTACCAATCTATTCATATATGTGGCACGAAAACCAAAAACGATAGGTAACGAGGGACAGAAGAGTAGGCGTCCTCCTGGGGAGACGTGCGTGGGGGCTGTGCTGCGTGAAGCGCGTCGCGTCTGCGTGAAGCTCTGCTCTGTGCTATCTTGGACATCACCCAACCTCTCCTTTTTGGGTCCACAAAAGCCACGTGCAAGACGTCCTACTATTCTTTGCAGCGAGTTGGCGTTGGCCCTTCCACTTGCCCAGCCATTTGATACTGTTCTCTATTATTCAGGTTTCTGCTTTTCAGCTGGATGGAAATACGGAAGTGGCAAAATTACTCCTGGTGTTCCGGTAGACCGCCTGTTCTTATCGATGCAGGTCCTCAGATTTAATATTAGGAGAAGTAGCGTCAAACCTCTTGAGTCCGGTGAAGCTCAAACAAGATCTACGACTCAAGATCTCTAATCCTCATAGTCACAGGCCGATCAGACAGTTGAGGAATGCGCCAACTGTGTTATCGGAGTGCACTAACGAGGATCCAGATGTCTTCATCGTGGCCATGTCTACGTCATGGTCCGGCGTCTCCAATGGGGTCATCACCGCCTGTGTTTTCTCCAGCAGAAAGGCAGATCATCTTCTTGAGAGACAGATGCCCAAGATGATAGGCTTTCTTATGGGGAGTCATTCTGTTGACTCTTTTCTAGTAGCTAGCGAGCTACACCTCCGTACTTTGGGATGTACATTCCTAAAACTTTGTATACTGTTCTAATCGTTATAATATATGTGTTGTTGTCAAAAAAAAATGTTGAGCAGACAAGATCAACTCAGCACCATTATAGTATACTAGTATCAGTTGGTGTTTAGTGGGGCTCAAATTATCTATCCACAATTCCTATTCATCAGTCGCATGGTTTTTGTGTTGAGTTCAGGCGACGTTGTGTCCATCGGTGGCTGGTATCTGTGTTGTGTTTTTATCGAGTTCGGATGTGAACCAGCCAAACAACTTACTCCGAAAAGTCCTGACAAATGATGACTGAGATTCGGTCTGTTAAATGTTGCCTGAAAAGAAGCAATATTTGAGGCGGCAGGTCTCTTATTTGTCATTTGCAATGACAAAATAGGCTCAAATTGTTAGTACAGCTGTAGTGTATTGGAATCAACTCAACAGCATTATACTATTTGTCACTGGCATCGCAGCATTTTCTTTCTAGAACAAGAACATGGTGGAACATTTTTTTTCTTGAACAACTGAACAAGCACATGGTGGGACAATTTTTTTTGTCGAACAAGAACATCATGGTGGCCCGTATTTCATTAAAAGGTACTGGCATCGCACCGTTATAGTACAAGTTGAAGTTGAACACACAAGATACACAAAAACAGAGGATGGCAGCGGCGGCCGGCGGCGAGAGGTGGAGCCTGGCCGGCGCCACAGCGCTGGTCACTGGAGGTAGCAAGGGGATCGGACACGCCATCGTGGAGGAGCTGGCCGGGTTCGGCGCACGGGTGCACACGTGCGCCCGCAGCGCGGCGGACCTGGAGGAGTGCCGCAGGCGGTGGGCCGAGAAGGGGCTCCGCGTCACCGTCTCGGTCTGCGACGTCGCCGTGCGCACCGACCGGGAGAAGCTCATGGACACGGTCAAGGCGACCTTCGACGGCAAGCTCGATATCCTGGTAAGCTGAAGGTGAAGCGAAAGCATTCATCAATAGCTGTCAGCTTGACGGCGTAGTCCATCTGTGCACGTACGTACAGGTGAACAATGCGGCGCTGCTGATGCTCAAGCCGACGGCGGAGTACACGGCGGAGGACTACTCACGGATCATGGCGACCAACCTGGAGTCGTGTTTCCACCTCAGCCAGCTCGGGCACCCGCTCCTCCGGAACGCCTCCGTCGCCGGCGGGGGAAGTGTCGTCCACATCTCCTCCATCGCGAGCTTCGTGGGCTTCCAACAGGAAGTGCTCTACAGCGTCACCAAAGGTAAATAGTTTTCTTTCTAAAAAAATGTTATATATGTGACAAATCGTTTCAGAAAAGAAATCAAAGGACCAAATAGAATAGGGTACTAGAGTCCGGACAAACTAGAGGCCGGATGAATGGATATCACCATGCGGTTGTTTCCCCTTACAAGAGGTCGGAAGGAGCCCCCTCGCGTCGTCTCTCTCGGCGACTCGAGGGGCGACGCCTGCCCCGCCGGCACAGCGCCTCTCCCAGCCAGCTCAGCCGCAAACCGCTGCGACTCCCCGGCAACAATGGCTGTAGCGGCGGCGGACAGCAGGCGGCGCCCAACAAAGCAGCCACCCGCGTGCTTCTTCTCCTTCCTCCACCACATCTCTTCTTTCCAACTACAAAATTTTATCGACCTGTTCTTTCTCCGGCCAGATCCCTGCTTCTATGGGCCAGATCCGTGCTTTCGGTCACTGGATCTATGGTGTGCGGCCCGGCAACGCGACTCCCAGCCGGCTGTGGCTCCACGGTGGTGGCGGTGCGTGCGCGCGTCGTACAACGTCCTGGTCCGCAGCTCCGCGCGCAAGCTGCGGCTGCTGGCCAGGGAGGGGCTCGGGTGCAGGTACACCTTGGCCACTGGGTGTCCCAAGGCGCGCCGTCCGCCGGTTCCTGCCGTGGGGCCCCTGCTCGTCGTCGCAGCGTCTGCTGCGTCACGGGCCTGCTCCTGCAGGGCTCTGCAGCAGCCCTGAGCGGCGGATGCGGCATGGCGCTACCCCCTCCACCCTGTGCGGCAGACGCGGCAGCTGCAGCTGCCCTACTGCTCCCGCTCAGCTCGTTGCGCGACCCCCACATCTGGGGCAGCGAACACGAGCAGGGCCCGGCGGGGCTTCTTTTGGTCGAGCAACGCCCCTGGCCGGGATGTGGCTGGTTGGGGCCAGCCTGCGGCGGCTAGTTCTAGCACGGCGGGTCGGGGCTCTGGCTGGCCGAGCCGTGGCCAGCGAGAGTGGCGACCGGTTCGTGGCTGACTGGCAGCGTGGTAGACGTCTACAATGCTTCAGCTACTACTGTAGGCATATGGAATCTATGTAAAAACCCTGCCTGGCTGTTACTCTAGGCCAGCAACGATGACGCAATTGGTGTCGTATCCCTTCCTACAGGCGTCGCTGAAGATTTTATTTTCTGCTATCGCGGAAGCCTTTTCGAGGTTGCTGCAGCAGTTGGACAGGTCTCGGGGTGAAAACCCTTATGAGCCTGTGTGTCCGTGAACGTCGCTTCCCTTCTTGAAGACATCCATACAAAGCACACCTGCTCTCGTCCGTGCACGGCGTGTCTGTCGGGGACCTAATACCGGGGTACCCAATGAGGTGGAACTAATAACCATCGAACGTTGACGCTCCCGGTCAGACAAGAACGCTACTACGCTTCTTACCTGCACGATGGAAGATTGGTTCCGCCTCGCCCGACGTCTGAGGGCTGGCTGCGCCCCGACCGATGACTGAGGGCAGGCTCCGCCTCACCCGACGGCTAAGGGCTGGCTCCGCCTCGTCCGACGTCCGAGAGCGGGCTCCGCCTCGCCCGACGACTGCACCCTGCTCCTTCATGATGACGAGCAGGAGGTAAGACATGACACTCAGGTCAACCGCAGTACCGAGGATCATGCCCTGCGCGCCTACAGGAAGGTACCGTCAGGATACGACGGGACGGGCGCTTTAAGCCCTTTTCGACCTGACAGAGCCCTAACAATATTGTAGGCGCCGACTTTTGTCCTACAGTGTTGTAGGCGCCGCCATCAGCCCTCGGGCGCGGATACTAACACATGCATATGACAACCGCTACAGTCCAAGGATGAAATCACATCGTCTACAGTAAGAGACGTATAGTCATTTCCCCGTCTACTCCCTGTAGAGTCATGACTCGGCGCCTTAACACACCGCACCGTCCGCCGGGGGAGGATGGGACATGACCACTCGCTGAAATGAAGCCAGAGCCCGGCCCTATCAGGATCAACGAAACATGCAATCCCTGGCCTGGTCCGCCATGTCAGCAGGGCAGGCTCAAGGGAAAAGGAAGACCCAGTGCCCTCGAAGACCTTCTCTACCTTTGGTTTTTTCCTCTTTCTCCCATTTGTAACCCCTGCTCCCCCTTGGTCTATAAAAGGGAGGGCAGGACGCCCCACTAAAGGGACAGATCAATTCCACAAACAACACACAGTTAAGCAGCAACCGAGCTCTTGGCGTCCTTACGACCTTTCCATCAGAGACTTGGGACATGTCCCTCTCTCGACCGTTTGTACCCCTACTACGAACCTTTTTTGTACTAATAACATGAGCAGCAGCAAACTGGACGTAGGGACATTCTGCTCGAACCAGTATAAACCTTGAGTCCTTTAGTACACCATCCGTGCCTAACGCGCAACAATTATAAATTTACTAGTTGGTATTTGTTCGAAACACCGACAGTTGGCACGTCATGTAGGATCCTTTGCGCGTTCCAAATCAAGCCTCGGATGGCTAGCCACGCAATCAGCTGGGTCCCAAGCGCACACGTGCGTTTCAGTGACCTGGACTTCATCGTCACGGTGGGAGGAGAGTTGATGTTGGCCCATGCTGCCATCCAATCTCTCCCCACCATCGGCTTCAACTACAAGAGGCTTGAGCGCCAGCCCGGTGCCTCCCTTGGACCCCAGCCGTCCAGGGAGGACCTGCGCCGCCTCACCCTCTGCCCGAAACACTCCGCGCGGAGCGCCCCGACGGCGCTTCCGTTCGGTCTCCGCAACGCCGCGGCGATCGTTAGCCACCTTGTGGCACAGCGGACGATCTCGTCCCCTATGAACAACGAGTTCGTGGGGATGATCGAAAGCATCACGGAATCTCTCCATGGCCTCCTCGTGGAGGGGCCGGGGTTGGACTCTGACTCTGACTCTAGTAGGGGGAGCCATCACCCCTCCTGGGAATGTTTCATGGCGGGTACCCCCGAGGGACACGTCGAGAGCATTTCCACAGAGGGGGCAACCTCGTCAGGCAACCCCGGTGATGGAATTGAAGGGGGGACGGTGACCCCACCTTGCGTAGGGGTGGAGTAGCTAAGAGCCTGAAAGCAGGAGATCATGAAGCCGGACTCGCGCTTGTGCTGGAATACACGGAGGTCGATCGGGAGATCGAACGCCGTGGAGACGGTGGGCGCGCACGCGCTGTGGCCCGTGACATGAATTGAAGGATCATCGCCGATGATGAAACCCTTCCTCACTTCGCTCGGGCAAGCCAGAACATCGCCGCTGCAAGGCCTTGCTCCATGGCCTTCCAGAGGCCGCAATGCCCGAGGATCATCAGGCCCACCATAAAATTCGCATGTTACTTGAGCGTGCGGCGGCGCAGTAGGCGGAGAGCTCGTTGTCTCGATGACGCGAGCTCGACACCAGCCAGCGTACGCCCTCGGTGCGCCCCGCCAGGGACGCATCAGTCCACCAACCACCACAAGGCGGCTGGCAGCATGCTACGATCCCGATACATCAATGTCTCGGGACAATCGCGACGCACGCAGCATCCTCGATGCCTGCAGACGCACCTACAGCAACCCAAGGGAAGGAGCCCGCCGCGGCTATCATCCTCATCGCGGCGGACGCTACGACAACGGCGAGGATCGGAGCCCGAGCCCCGATCTACCAGGCCCTCAGGCCTTCAGCCAGCACATCCTCAACGCCGCTTTCTCGCCAAGGTATCGACCACCTACCAATATCCCTAAGTACTCTAGGGAGACAAACCGTGGACTTTGGCTTGAAGACTATCGGCTTGCCTGTCAAGCCGGTGGTGTAGATAATGATGACTTAATTATCTGCAACCTTCCACTGTTCTTGGCTGATTCGGCATGAGTGTGGTTGGAGCACCTACCATCCAACGCAATCCAGAGTTGGGCGGATTTGAAAGAGATCTTTGTGGGAAACCTCCAGGGCACATACAAGCGCCCTAGGAACCCATGGGACCTCAAGAGCAGCCATCAGAAGGCTGGTGAGACCCTCCATGGGTACATTCGACGCTTCTCCTGATAGTGCAACGAGCTCCCTAATATCGTCGACGCCAACGTGATAGGAGCCTTCCTGTCTAGGACGACCTATGAGTCTTTGGTTCATAAGCTGGGATGCAAGGGCCCGTGAACCACCAAGGAACTCCTGGACATCACCACCAACCATGCCTTAGGAGAAGAGGCGGTCAGAGCGATCTTTGATCACCTCGAGGGCAAGGCAAGGCGGGACGAGGGTGCCGGTGAAGGCACTTCCAATCATTCCGCCAAAAGGAAGAATAACAAGCAACGGCGTGAGGACTCGCTCGTGGCCGCTGTTGACCGCAAGGGTGGTCAGAAGCCCATGGAGGGCACTCCGAACCACTTTGAAAAATTACTCAAGGGGCCATGCCTGAACAATGCTTTTCCTGTTAAGCATCTTCTCAAGGACTGCAGCCTCATGTGGCAGTTCCTGTCTAGAGGCTCCAACAAGGGGGAGCAGGGGAAAGACCCTCCCCCCACTGTGGAGGATGTCGAGGAGAAGGACGATGGCTGTCCAATGCTGGACGGCTGCCTTATGATCTTCAGAGGATCAGTGGCCTATGACTCCAAACGCCGTCAGAAGGTCGCGCGTCGTGAAGTCTACACGGCCCAACCGGCCACACCTCCCTTCCTCTGGTGGTCGGAGTCCGCCATAACCTTCGATCGGACTGACCATCCGGAAACCGTCCCCCACCTAGGGAGATATCCGCTTGTGGTCGATCCAATCATCGGCCCAAAGTGACTCACCAAAATGCTGATGGACGGGGGCAGCGGCCTTAACATCATGTACGCCAAGACGCTCGACGTGATGGGCGTCGACCGAATGCGCCTCCGCCCATCCCGAGCGCATTTTCATGGCATCGTGCCCAGGAAGCAGGCCATGCCACTCGGGCAGATCGATCTGCCCGTTACCTTTGGGGATTAGTTCAATTATAGGTCTGAGACCCTCACCTTCGAGGTGGTTGGGTTCCCCGAAACCTTCCATGCCATCCTGGGACGTCCATGCTACGCAAAGTTCATGGCCATCCCCAACTATATATACCTCAAGCTAAAGATGTCAGGCCCCCACGAGGTCATCACCGTCAGCACCTCCTTCCAACGCGCCTACGAGTGTGAGGTCGAGTGTTGTGGCCACGCCACAATAGTCGTCGCCTTTGGGGAACTCACCGCCCTCTGGGAGGAGGTTGACGAAGAAGCACTCGACACAAAGAAGTCGACCAGGTCGTTCGAATCGATAGAGGGCTCCAAGGAGGTCCTCATAGATCCCAACAGCTCCAAGGGTAAAACGGTACACATTGGTACCACACTTTCCTCCGAATAGGAAAGCGCGCTCATCGACTTCCTCCGAGATAACAAAGACATCTTTGAGTGGAAACCCTCGGATATGCCAGGCATTCCGAGGGAGGTCGTCGAGCATACCTTGAAAATCCATCTAGGCTCCATGCCGGTGAAGCAATGCCTGCGTCGCTTCGACGAGAAGTGCAGGGCCATCGGTGAAGAGATAGCAAAACTGTCGGCTGCCGAATTCATCAAGGAAGTATACCACCCAAAGTGGTTAGCTAATCCCATTCTTTTATGAAAGAAGAGCGGGAAATGGAGGATGTGTGTTGACTATACGGGTCTCAACAAAGCATGCCCAAAGGATCCGTTTCCTTTGCCGTGCATAGACCAAATAGTCGACTCTACCTCGAGGTGCGAAACCCTCTACTTCCTTGATGCGTACTCCGGCTACCATCAAATCGCGATGAAAGAGTTCGACCAGCTCATGACCTCTTTCATCACCCCCTTCAGATCGTTCTGCTATGTTTCAATGTCGTTCGGACTGAAGAACGCTGGGCTACATACCAACGCTATATGCTTAGATGCTTCGGGGACCTCATCGGGCGGACCGTTGAGGCCTACATTGATGACATCGTAGTTAAGTCCAAATGGGCTGACCACCTCATTGCCGATCTTGAGCAAACCTTTGCGAAACTCTAGGAGAATGGCATCAAACTCAATCCCAAGAAGTGTGTTTTTGGGGTCCTGAGTGGCATGCTGCTCGGCTTCATCGTCTTCGAGCATGGCATTGAAGCCAACCCAGAGAAGATTTCAGCCATCACAAGGATGGGCCTGATCTAGAACATAAAGGGGGTTCAGCGAATCACAGGGTGCCCCACCGCCCTTAGTCGATTCATCTCGCACCTCGGTGAACGAGGTCTCCCCCTTTATCAACTCTTGAAGAAAGCCGACCGCTTCAAGTGGACGTCCGAGGCCCAGAAGGCACTTGACATGGTCAAACTGTTTTTGACAAGGCCCCCGATCCTAGTTCCTCCAAGCGACGAAGAATCCCTCCTGCTATACATAGCGGCCACCATGCAAGTGGTCAGCGCCACCCTGGTAGTAGAGCGGAAGGAAGAGGGGCACGCCCTCAAGGTGTAGCACCCTGTGTACTTTATAAGCGAGGTACTATCCGACTCCAAGACCCGCTACTCCCAAATCTAGAAGCTCCTGTACGCCGTCCTCATCACCAAGGGGAAGCTACGCCACTACTTCAAATCACACACTGTGACGGTTATGACGTCGTTCCCCCTCGGCGAGGTCGTCCAGAGCCAGGACGCCACAGGAAGAACCACAATGTGGGCACTTAAGTTGATGGATCAAGGCATCACGTATGCCTCCCGAACGGCGATCAAGTCCCAGGTGTTGGCTGACTTCATCATGGAATGGGCCAAGGTCCAAACACCACCGATGGTCGTCGATCAAGAGTACTAGACGATGTACTTCGACGGGTCACTGATGAAGAAGGGCGCCAGCATGGGGCTGGTCTTCGTATCACCCCTCGAGGTCCGCATGAGGTACATGGTTTGGCTCCATTTCCCTCATCAAATAATGTGGCTTTGTATGAAGTGCTCATCAACGGGCTACGAATTACCATCGAGTTGGGCATCCGACGCCTCGACATCCGGGGCGACTCCCAGCTGGTCGTCAACCAAGTCATGAAGGAGTCGAGCTGCCACGACACCAAGATGGCTACATACTGCCAAGAAGTCCAACGGCTAGAGGACAAATTTGATGGCCTTGAACTCAATCACATCCGAAGGCGCCTCAACGAGGCAGCCGATACACTTGCAAAAGCGGTGTCCGGTCGAGAGCCGGTGCCAATGGGTGTCTTCGCCAATGACCAACATAATCCCTCAGTACGCTACAAAGGGTTAGAATGGGCAGACGATGGTTCGTCTGATCTAGCCTCGAGGGTTAACCAACCAATGACTCTATCTGGCCTCGAGGTCATGGAGCTTGAAGAGGATCTAGAAATAGAGCCCGACCCTCTAGATGACTGGAGAACACTCTACTTCAACTACCTCCTCCATGACACTCTGTCGATGGACAAGACGGCACCTCAATGGCTCGCACGTCGCGCCAAGTCCTTCGTTCTTGTAGAGGGCGAACTCTACAAGCGAAGCCACACCGAGATCCTATAGCTCTGTATCCCCGTCGAACAGGGGAAGCTTCTGCTAAGTGATATCCACATAGTAGTCTGCGGTCACCACACCACGCCTAGAACCTTGGTTGGGAACGCATTCCGATAGGGCTTCTACTAGCCCACTTCAGTAGTCGACACCGAGCAGATCGTACGCACCTGCGAAGGGTGCCAGTACTACGCTCGACAAACTCACCTCCTGGCCTAGGCACTCCAGATGATCCCCATCACGTGGCCCTTCATGGTCTGGGGGCTTGATCTGGTTGGGCCACTCAAGAAGGTGCCCGGGGATTACACCCACTTGCTTGTCACCATAAACAAGTTTACAAAATGGATCGAAGCTCGGGCAATCTCCTTGATCAAGTCCGAGCAAGCCGTGCTGTTCTTCCTCGACATCATCCATTATTTTGGAGTACCAAACTCCATCATCATGGACAATGGCACACAGTTCACCGGCAAGAAATTCCTTTGATTCTGCGATGAACAACACATCCGGGTCAATTGGGCCGCCGTCACGCACACCCGAACAAACAGGTAGGTCGAGTGTGCAAACGTCATGCTCCTACAGGGCCTCAAGCCTAGGATCTTCAACCGGTTGAACAAGTTTGGCGCACACTGGGTCACCGAGCTCCCTATGGTGCTCTAGGGCATGAGAATAACTCCCAGCCGAGCCACCGGCTACACGCCTTTCTTCATGGTCTACGGTTCTGAGGCCATCCTCCCAATCGACCTCGACTATAGAGCACCAAGAATCAGAGCATACGACGAACAGGGAGCCGAGGCATCCCACCAAGATGCCATGGACCAGCTAGACGAAGCCCGCGACGTTGCCCTCCTCCGCTCAGCCAAGTACCAGCAGGCGCTGCATCGGTACCATAGCCGACGGGTGTGGGACCGAGCTTTCAACATCGAGGACCTGGTTCTCCGCCTTGTGTAGGGCAACAACAACCGCCACAAGCTCTCCCCACCCTAGGAGGGGCCGTACGCCACCGCAGAAGTACTGTGGCCATGCGCCTACAAGTTAAAAACCATCAACGGCGAGGTCTTCACCAATGCCTGGAACATTGAGCAGCTACGTCGTTTTTACCCTTAAATAAATGCATACCTTCTCTTGTCAGTTTTTGTCATAAAAAATCCCCGATCTTTAGTGACATCCGACCCCTGCAAAGTGCGAGGGGTCGAACCTCACTCGGGGCTGATATAAGTACGTTTATCTTGCAAACACTCTCTGCGTTATCTTTGCAAACATTCTCTGTGTTTTCCCTCTTTTCTCATGGCAAGTCCTAAGGGCTAGGATTTCAGGAACAAAATCTAAGTATAATTGGTAGGACTGTGGGAAACCCACTCCCCAGCGGCTACAACCTCATTGTTCACTAGCGTAATCAGAATTGGCTCGCCCGCACTCCGAGTTTTTTGCGACCTTAACTATGAGAAGGGTTGGAAGGCACCAAACCTCTTTTACAAAAAGAGGGAGAAGAGCTGAAAAATTGTTTGTCGTAATGAAAGTTGAAAACTTGTTCATTTTTCACACAAATTCATCGCTTACAAAGTGATTTCATCACAAAAAGGTCTGATGTATTCATAAATATAAAAGACTGTTCACTCGGGGGCTCCCCCACAACTTATTCGATTACAATTTCTGACTAGTTCCACTATGACTACTACTATGGTCTTTGCGCCACGCTCTTCATCAGCGACGTCCTACAGCTCTATGGGATCCTCGAGGGCATCATTGTCTGCAATGTCGAGCACCACGTCGGTGACCGTGGCACCTTCGCTAGGGCATCTAGGAACTATGCCATCATGATCAGCCATAACCCTGACAATGGCACCTGGACGGGGGGCGCTTCCCGCCGAAGAAAGGCCGCCATGGCTGATGGATGTCTTCGACATCTCATCAAGCTTCATGAACTGGCCGATCTGAGCAGCCGCAAGGATGAAACCCCCCATCGACGTAGTCCCGGGTGGCTTCCCCACCGACAAGACTTGCTCGGAGAAGATTCACCGGAAGAGCTTCCCGCATGGCTCCATCCCGACAAAGGCCTCATGGACAACGACAAAGCCGACGACGCTCGACACCCTCTAGTGCGCCTCCTCCTTTGGCAGCAGCAGCCCCTTCTCGACAAAGGCAGCCAGCACCATCTCATCTACATTGGATGACCTCAAGCTCGACATCGCACTCTGAATTCACGAAGGGATCTGTGAGTTCTCCTCTCCCTCGCATTACCCTCTCTCACTTAGGAATCATTGTGACATACGAACGTGCTTAGCAAGAAGGAGAAAGGAGGAGAGGTAGCGGCTCAGCAACAGGCAAAGGAATGGGATAAGAACTCCTCTCCCCCTCCATATTTAAGGAAGAGGCGCAGCGGTTGAGGAAAGGCGAAAGGTTGGGATGAAAAACTCTCTCTCTTGCCCTATTCAATGTAGATGGGAAATCAATGCTGATGGGAATCCAAGGGGATGCGCTTGGACCGATGGGACATGCTTTGGTCGATGAGAAGTCGCCTGGTCAAACAAGACATTGCCTGGGCATGGCCCACCACTACCGCGCGCCGGGCATGAGAATCAGGGCGCACCCGCATGCAGGTGACTCTTCGCTTCCCCAGGCAGGACCTGGAAAGACCCGACAATAGAACCCCATCAAGGGGAGCCCATCGGTCCTCCTGGGTTGATTTGAAGGCACAGGTAAAATGATGAACGAACGACCGCTAAAAGATAAGCATCTCTGTTTATTTACTTTGCGTGTTAATTTCATTACCGAGCTTCTGACCCTAGCAACGGTAGGGGCACAGACATCGCTCAGGGCTGTTGAGAGTGTCTACTTATTTAGACATCCTCATTGCCTGACCCCTCCTTTCATTTAAAAACCGGAGGCACGGTGTGCGGGTGTAAAACTTTGAGTAAAATTGGACGAACCACTAGACCCTATGCCCCAGCGGCTATGATGTTTTTGTTCACCAGCAGAATCGAATTCAAAGTTCCCCGTACCCCAAGCTTTAGCATCCGCCTTCTCAAGAAGGGTTCGAAGGGGTCCGCCTGTAGAATCTCCTTCAAGGAGAAGCTGTTAGGTTGCTTAAAGTCAATCGAACGACTTGAATCGCCACCGAGATATGGAAACGAAAAATTGCGATGCTTGTGCAGGTTACACCGGCCCCATTGCGAACGTTGGACTCAAACACCACACGAACATCCGGTAAGAGCTTCCCGTCGCTCATACCACCAAGGTAACATTACCGACCCCCACTTTCGTTTCAATTAAACCCATACATCCAAACGATGCATATGCGATCGTCGCATCTCAACGCTTCGTGTCGCGCCAGGAAACGGCACTCGCCTCATTCGATATGACTGACCAAGGTTCAAAGGCTAGCCCAGAAAGGGCTTGAGGCCACCTCACGTCAAATAGAGCCAAGGGAGAAAAACTAAGAGGAGCCCCAGCGGCCTTGCCCGACCCCACTCAGAAGCGGACAGGGACATCTCGACCTTTCTTGTTTGATTCTAACCTCGAGCCAAACCCACAAAATCTCTATCAAGGAGAGGCCAATGGGCCACCTGAGCCTATTGAACGGCTCAGGCATCTACCAAGAGGCGGGTTAAGAAGTAGTGAAATGCCACATGAGGGCTCTACCGCCCCGTCAGCTAATGAAGTACCTGGATTCCACATGAAAACATACCCGTTAGTGAGCTCATTGAGCACGACACTCGAGCCGTTGAGGTAAGTGTCGTCAACTCAGCCCCTCTGGTTGTGGAACCCGAGGATGGGGTGATGTGCGAAACACGGCCAACCCCTATCAGACCCCAAGGGGTTGTGGAGCCGCTCGATCCGAGATCGAGAGACCGAGGTTCGAAGGCTAGCCCACGGAGGGTCCAAGGCCGCCTCGTGTCAAACAAGAGTTAGGGGAGAAAAAGCAGATGAGCCTTAGCAGCCTTTGCCCAACCCGCATTGAGGCGGATAGGGTCATCTCAACCTTCTAGTTCAATCCAGCCTCTAGCCGAGCCCATAGAATCCCCATTGAGGGGGAATCTATTGGAAGGCAGGTCAAAGAGCAATGGAACACCACCCGGGGGCTTTGTCGACTCTGTCGCAAAGCAACGAGATCGCATTCTGTCCGAATATCCCCCATAGCGAGCTCATCAAGCACGTCACTTGAGCCTTCGAGGTAAGTGATGTCGCCTCAACCCCTCCAGTTGCAGAAACCATGGACAGGGCGACAATCACAAGATGAGCCAACCCTTGACCAAATCACCGCCACGCGTGGGGGCTCAGGGAAGGCCAGCCCAGCAATGAGACCAAACGCACGGTCATGGAACAATTGCCAAAATCCTAAGTAAGGGGTACGTGCGAATACAAGAGTAAGTTTGCCACCCTCGCTTCGGTCTCTAGTAACATCCTGCCCCAGCGACCGCAAGGGGTTAGATCTCACTCGGGGGCTGATAAAGGTATAAATACCTCCTTTTTTTGAAACAGTCATTGCATCAGACTGCTTCCTCGTGTTAAGGTTAGCAGCAAGGTTTGTGGGAGCAGATAAACGACCATGCCTGGTAAGACTGTAAAAACCCACGCCCCGACAGCTATGGTAACTTTGCTCACTAGCATAATCAAAATTTCCCCCTTATACACCTCGGGCCCTATGGTCTTAACCAACGGAAGGGTCGGATCGCATAAGCTTTTTTTCTCAATTACAAAAGGGAAGAAAGTAAGCTCAAATGAACGAAATAAGATTTCGAAATGAAATTACAAATCTGTCTGCAGACACAAAAGTACCAACACTTGTCCACATATTACGAATAAATGTTTATCAAACTTATTCAACTAACTACTTCCTCGGAGGGAGAACTATGTCTTTTAGCCTATTTGCCAAGTTCTGCGCAATGGGAGTCACCACCTTCTCAATCTCATCCAGCTTAGAGTTTTCGTAGCCAGGCGCGAAGCCAAGGCTCATTGCCTCCAAGTTAACTTCCAGATCATAATGAGAGCGGGTAATAGCAAAGGCTTGGGTGATCCTGGTGTGAAAGGAATCCTCTTCAAGCTGGTGCACCCACGCCGTGATATCTACGGCATGGGCCACAAGTGAGCCGATTTCCTCTGGCCATGCCACCCCTAGGTCATCAAAAACAACCCCGACAGCAGCGCGTAGGAGATCGTGCTCATCACTCTCAGCTTGAAGAATCCCCCGCACCTCAGCGAGCTCCGTGCCCAGCCTGGCAGAGACGCTCTCGGCCTCTAGCCTTTGGGCCACCACGACTCCAACATCTGCCCAGAAGGAGCTGACCCCCTGACGCGCCTTGTCACGCTCTCGGATGGCCTGGGCGTGCTCCTCACAGGCCGTCTCGCTCCCTACATAGCCGGGTGATCACTTCGGCATTCTGATTCGCCCTCTGCTACAGGGCCGTGAACTTGTCCTCGGCTTCTAGCTTGAGGTTTCGCTCCCTCTCCAGCTCTTCTAGGAGCTTGACGGCCCGCTACCTAGCCTCGATGTCCTTCTAGAGCAGCTCGTCTTGCTCCTTTGGGACCCTGGCGGCCACCTCCTCGTCCTGCTGCACCCTCGCCAACACATCTTGGAACATCCCATGGATCTCCTCTGCGTCCCGACGCACCTCGGCTTCCTGCTGTTGGGCGGTAGTGAGCTGGGCGCTCACAACTCCGCGCAGCCAGGCCTCCTCGGTGAGGCGGTCCCAATCCACCTTCTGCCCGTGGAGGAACTGGGACTTCTCCTAGCTACGAGCAATGAGGGACTAAAAAGAAGACCAGTATCAAAAATACGAAAATACAAGAATACGTGAAGAAAGAAGAAAGCGAGAGGAAAGACCAAGCGGATACCCAGCCAGTGGGAATGATGATGTCACGCAGGATGCCCCTGGCTTGGCTCAAGGCATCCATCATAGCTGAGAACCCGACATCGAGACTCTCCCGCTCTATGCTCTTGGTAGCATCGTCGAGCGAGAAGAGAGTCGACGTTGGGTCCTGAGGAGCCATCCACTGGAGTGGCGGCTCACCCCACGTGGGTGACCCCCCGCTGATCCTCTCCACCACCGCCACAACACCCGGGGACCCTTTGGCCATGTTCCCCTCCATCCGACCTCCCTCGGGCGCCGCCGCCTGGGCCGCCGGTGGCATGGATTGCGCTGCTCCCTCGGACACGACCGTGGCTGCGTCCGGCCGTGCCTAGCTTGTCACGGTCGTGGCCACCTCCGCTTGCGATGCCGGGGCCTCGGCTTGTGGCACCGCGCCCACCACAGAGGACGCCACAAAGAGCGGGCGGCAACTCCGTTCGCCCCAACGTAGGCGGCGGAGTCACCTCCACCGTCATCTACTCGGCGACCCTCGAGGGCGCTTCTTTAGCCCCGACGCCTGCTTGACCCACCGAGGGCACGGGCGCCATCGCTGGCGGCGCCTGACCGGCCGACAAGACCACAACATTGGCTCCACTCCTGCCCAAAACAGGAGCGACGTCGGGCGATAGCACCTATTCCAACTGAAGAGCAACACTCTTCTTGGGCGCCAGCACCAAAGAACGGCCCCATCGCAAGATTCTGCAAAAGTTAAAAGGCATAGGTCACATTGAAAAATAGAAAGGCAGAAAAACAGGAAGAACAGAGGAATCGGAGACTTACGCTGGCGTTGTTGGGCGGTAGGAACATTTTGGGGATGAACCCCCACATTCCTGCTCCAACTCATCTAGGCGGGACTGTTTCGAGCCTGCCCCCTGCTCCCGGGCAAGGGGGCTCGTCTCCCTTGTCTCCGAGAGCATGGTGGTGGAGCCACCCCTCTCTGTCGGCACCTCGGGCGCGGCGGTAGATCCGCCCGCCCCTCTCAGCTCATGGGGCACGGCAGGGGAGCCGCCCCCCTCCACCAGCACCACCAGCGTGGCGGCAGATCCGCCCGCCCCGATCAGCTCGTGGGGCACGGCAGTAGAGGCACCCCCTCCACCGGCATCACCGGCATGGTGGCAGATCCGCTAGCTCCCACTAGTCCTATGGACAGGCCGATGGTTTGGGACATCTCTGTCGGCCTCACGGACTCACTTCCCTCCGCATGGAACGGGAAGGGTCCCTACATGGATGAAGCGGTACCTGTCAGCGTATCCTAACCCTCCAGGACATCCCACTCCACATTGTCAAACCCCTCCTCATCGTCATTGTCACTACCTGTCTCCTCTCCTCGCTCCCATGCTTGCTGCTTCCATAGCATCTTCTTTCTCTTGAGCTCCCTCGTCCTCCTATCCCACTCAGTCGCAGTGCGATTAGCCGTCGCCATGATCCAGTCCTTTGGTAGCGGAGCTGGGCTATCACCAAAGATGAGTCTGTTTGGCTAGTATTGCGATCTCGAGGTCAGCATCAAGGGGCCAGGAATTCGAGTAAAAAGGAGGCACGGGGAAAGAGAACTTATGAAATCGATGAACCCTAGTTCCGGCCGCATTGGGGGATGCCCCGGCACCGGATACACGAAATCAAGGACAACGTCGGCGCTATCCTTCGAAGGCTCCATTGCCTCCTTGATGTGCTGCGCCACTTCAAAGGGGGGAGCGCTTCATCGACAAGCGCCGTCCCTTCGAGCGATGCTCTGGGCCCCATTAGGTACAGGGGAAGCGCGCGGCTCATTAGTGGTGCCACCCTCCACGTATGGTAGGCGTCGATGATCCCCGATCCCTTCACGCCCCTCTCCTTTAGAATTTGGAGGACAGTGAGATTGTCCTTGATCCTCTTCTTATCTTTGTCCGAGATACCCCACTTCCATGACCCCAGGACCTCTTTGATGATGCGCTCAGAGAATGCTAGCAAGGGGGCGACAACGTCGTCCTTGATGTAAAACCATTGCGAATGCCACCCCTTGTTGGAGGTCGACAGACCCATCGACGAGTATTCGTTCACCCGTTTGTTGCGCAGATGAATGCCGACACATCCCATTAGCACGCTCAGATCTTGCTTCCCGACCCACTTCTTCAAAAGGTTGACGGCAAAGAGATACCACCATAGGTTGAAGTGGGGACTAATCCCTAGGAACCCCTCGCACAAGGCAACAAATGGCGCAATGTGCTAGACCCCATTGGGTGTAAGGTGTTGCAACTCCACCTTGTAGTAATCCAACAACCCATGGAGGAACTTGTGGGTAGGTATGGAAAATCCCCGCTCGTGAAAGTGGGCGACAGACATGACATACCCCTCAGGCGGCGATGGCTCGTCCTCAAAACTAGGCAGCCGCCACTCCTCGATGGTGATCAGCGGGCGAAGGAGGCCACGGCGAACGAGGCCCTCCAGACGCTGAGGGGTGATGTCAGATCTGCACCACGGCTCCATTGAACGATTGGAAGGGGAGTGGATGCGAGCTTGACGGCGGTGGCGTTGCGAACGCGAGCTTGACGATGGCTGCGATGCAGGTGCGGGAGGCTTAGGCGATTGGCGGGGGAGGTTGCAGGTGCAAAGGCGAGGAGGTGAAGTACGGAACCCTAGGGGCAAACCCCTTGGTTTTATAGGGGCAATGGATGCGAGAAGAGCAACCGCCCACCTAGGACTCTGAGCCTGCCATGATACACCACCATGTCATGTCACGGATCCCTATGCTTTCCCACCAAAATTGCGTCGGACGTTTCGCCTTCCCGAGCAGACTAGGACTCTTTTCCCATAGAGGGAATATGGGTCAAAAAGCTTTCCTCTGGCCCGCCCAGGCCCAGGAGTTCAAGGGCTGGCCCAACAGTCCTGACGACCGTCCCAACGAGGGATGGGCCCATAGGCGGCCAGAACTCAGGCACAAGAACCTCAAAGGAGTCTCAATCCGCAAACACATCTCAACCGGGCTAACCCTAGATGAATCCATGCGAACAGGATACCAGGGCTCCCTTTGAACTATCCAGTTGTCAAAAACACCAGATCTAACAGCCATACCCACGAAGGGTCCGAATTACCCCCCGGGCGATTCTATCCGAATCACCTGGGGGCTCTAGGGCTACACCCGATGGGTACGCTCGCGCGCACCCTCTAGCGAATCGAATTACCCTCCGGGCGATTCTATCCGAATCACCCGGGCTCGGGGGCTACACCCGACGGGTGCGCTCGCGTGCACCCTCTAGCGAATCGAAATACACCCCCGAGCGATTCTACCCGAATCACTCAGGGGCTCAGGGGCTACACCCGTCGGGTGCGCTCGCGCGCAGCCTCTGGCAGTCAAATCACCCCCCGGGCGATTCTATCCAAATCGCCCGGGGGCTCAGGGGCTACTATCGGGGAGCTAATATCGGGGTACCTAATGAGGTGGAACTAATAACCATCGAACGTTGACGCTCCTAGTCAGACAAGACCGCTACTACGCTTCTTGCCCGAACGATGGAAGATTGGTTCTGCCTCGCCCAACCCCCGAGGGCTAGACTCTGCCTCGTCAAACGGTTGAGGGCTGGCTCCGCCCCGAACGATGACCGAGGGCAGGCTCCACCTCACCCGACTGCTGAGGGCTGGCTCCACCTCGCTCGATGTCTAAAAGCGGGCTCTGCCTCACCCGACGACTGAGGGTAGGCTCCGCCTTGCCTGATGTCCGAGGGCTGGCTTCGCCTCGCCCGACGGCTGAGGGCAGGCTCCGCCTCGCCCGATGACTGCACCCTGCTCCTTCATGATGATGAGCAGAAGGTAAGATAGGACACTCAGGTCAACCGCAGTACCGAGAACCATGCCCTACACGCCTGCAGGAAGGTACCGTCAGGATACGACGGGACGGGCGCTTTAAGCCCTTTCCGACCTGACAGAGCCCTAACAGTGTTGTAGGCGCCGACTTTTGTCCTACAGTGTTGTAGGCACCGCCATCAGCCCTCGAGCGTGGATACTAACACAGGCATACGACAACTGCTACAGTCAAGGAAGAAATCACATCATCTACGGTAACAGGCGTATAGTCATTTCTCCGTCTACTCCCAGCAGAGTCATGGCTCGACGCCTTGACACACCGCACCGTCCGCTGGGGGAGGATGGGACATGACCACTTGCTGAAACGAAGCCAGAGCCCGGCCCTATCAGGATCAACAAAACATGCTATCCCTGGCGTGGTCTACCATGTCAGCAAGGCAGGCTCAAGGGAAAAGGAAGACCCGGCGCCCTCGAAAGACCTTCTCTACCTTTGGGTTTTCCCTCTTTCTCCCATCTGTAACCCCTGCTCCCCCCTTGGTCTATAAAAGGGAGGGCAGGACGCCCCACTAAAGGGACGGATCAATTCCATACACAACACACAATCAAGCAGCAACCGAGCTCTTGGCGTCCTTTCAACCTTTCCATTAGAGACTTGGGACCTGTCTCTCTCTCGACCGTTTGTACCCCCTACTACGAACCTTTTTTCGGTACTAATAACACAAGCAGCAGCAAACTGGACGTAGGGACATTCTGCTCGAACCAGTATAAACCTTGTGTCCTTTAGTACACCATCCGAGCTTAACGCGCAACAATTATAAATTTACTAGTTGGTGTTTGTTTGAAACACCGACAATGTCCTTGTGCTCTTCCTGGTTGCTCCACACATGCTCCCGTCGGCTCACGACATGTCCCTGTGCTCTCCTTGGTTGCTTTCCTTGACCATCTTGTTATTGGTCTGACTACCCTCCTACCCCTTGGCCTTTGCGCACACTACTTATTGTCAGGTGCTCGCCATCAACGGCTTGCTCTATCGTCCTTTAGTTCATCTGTGTACTTTGCCTCGTCATATGCTAGGCTGCGGGGACCTTGATCTCTTCTCTGGATCTCCTCATTCTCCTCCTGGCGCTCCTCCCCCTTTGAGGCTTCCTCCCCCAAATGGCGTTGGTCGGCGTCGGTTGGAACTCAGATGCCCTCACAGGAGATGCAACTCTCGGTTGTCACCAGTTTGTACCGACTGAATACCTTACAACTTCCTGATTGTCGTCTGTCGAACCCAACTCGCTTACAGCTGCTTATGAATTAGAGATCTTTAGAGTCTGTCTTTAGTTGTGGCATAGGCCGGGAACGTCGTACTCGCACTAGCTTCGGATGTAGGCTGAACCTGTAGCTGAACCATGTTGTTTGTTGTTTGTTTTGTTTTGTTGGCGTTGTATTCCTTCTCTCTTCCTCTATATCATGTACTTCTGTAATCTTCAAGGCTCGTCCCTGTAATAGGTGCCTTGCACACTCCATTACTGGCTTGCCAGAATATGTGGAAAATATATTGAGGTGGAGCCTCTCAGCTTCCCCGGTGTTTACCTCAAAAAACATTTGGAAATATATCTCAAAATTTACTCAGAACATCTCCTTTCTAGCAAATACATTACCTCATAGCCACAATGTGACTATATAACCTTATAACAATGCTAGGAAGGCCTAAAGATAACGCGAAAGTAAGAATAAGTGAAAAACAACACTTAAGTGTTAAAGTCCACAAGTTTCACAAAAAGTCTAGAAGTTCCAAACAAATGTTCGCAAGTTTTTCATGTCCAAAAGATAGGTCTGGAAATTGGTCCAGAAGTTACGGACTGTTCAGAAATCAACCTTCCAACAAACTGAAGAAAATAAAATACAAAACTTGATCAAATAGGCTCCAAAAATTGTGAAACTTTGGCACACACCTTCCCTAACATGTAGAGATGATGTTCCCAAGAGATCTTGCTAAAAGGATTAACTTTGTTCATCAATCTCATGGACTTTAGAAAAAACATAAGAAAAAGGAGGAATTTTAGAAAACTCAAAATTTTCTGGAGCTCATATGAGGATTTAGTGGAGAACACCCTATAATTACTCACCCATGTTATAGCATTGTATTCCCCCAAAAATCCTATGCAAATCGCAACCAAACATGAAGAACAGAATATCACAAAAATAGGCTCAAAAACCTAGAAAAAGGAAAAGTTAAGAATAAATGGGAAGGGAATGGATTTTGCTCCAAATCATAGAAATGATGCCATGGATTAAAAGCTCAAATCTAGGTGCAATGTTGTTGCTAGTCACCACCCTTCATGCTCCCACTAAAATGTACGGAAAATAGAGCAAGAGGTACCCACTCTCTTTACTCATCTTTAATTTCTGCATTCTACTTGTGCTCTTGGCTAGGTAAGAAAAATGATTTAGGATCTCAAGAGCTGTCTCTCCTAACCAGACACATCCATACATATTGGTCCATTGTAAAAGACTAGAATACCCCTCGAACCAAATACTAGATATATACCACTGTCGTGCAAAATGCTCTAGATATTTCTTCATCCATCCGATGGACCTGACGCCTTCACAACTTCGTTTTGTGTCGATGCAAGATCTGTGATGATGCCACACGTCCTCTGATTCTCCACCCCAGTTTTGAGGTTGAAATCGGGTGTCTTGAGGCAGTAGTTTTGAGGCCAAAACCACAAAACAACTAGAGTCGTGTTGCCTCTATGCAACCTCCCCGATGTCCACGAGTATCCCGCTTGTTGTTAGACCGTCTGATCGCCAAGTACTCACACTCCCGCCTTGACTTGGTCTGGTCACTTCCTTGTCTTCAGTCCACGGTGTGTTCATCTCTTTCGTGCACCCACTTGTTCTTGTTGTCATGCCCACGTGCCTGCTATCCACGGTCTATCCTTCTACCTTGAGTCCCTTGGTCTAAGGTTCTATGTACATCCTTCACTGCCTATGGTGCATTGGCCTGAATCCCTCGCTTGACCTTCCCCATCGGCATGGACCGCCATGACATGCTTAACACTTGCACGTCACAATCCAAGAGACATGTTGCAATGCCACGAACTCGCCTCTGGTCAGTCATAAGCAATAACAACTTAACTACAAGGACTGAATGTGCATAACAATTACTCATCATACACAATAATAATGGCACATCTAAACCTTGTCATTTTAGAATAAAATTTTCAAATTCAGTGTTATTCTCACTCTAGTGTACACATATGCATATATTTATATATCTTGGGGTTGCCCTTGCATTCATGATTATGTTTATGCATGCAGGAGGAGTGAACCAGCTAACGAGGAGCCTAGCTGTTGAGTGGGCCCGTGATAAGATCCGTGTGAACTGCGTTGCACCGGGTGTGATCGTGACAGACATGGCTAAAGAGGTACTCCATGGGTCCTAAAAGGATTGTCATTCTTGTTTTATTTTAGGAGTCAATCCATCTCAACTTTAACAATTATATATAAAAAAGTATTAATATTTATGATGATTAATAAGTATTATTAGATAGATAATGAAATATAATTTCAATTCTTTAGGGGTACAAATGATGATACTATTTTCTATGAACATTCAAATTTAACAACGTTTGACTTAGTCCAAATCTAGAATAACATTGTTTCCAGACAAAGAGAGTAAGTATATATTTTCTTGTGATCTAACCGATCAAATGTATCAAACATAATGTTGCCGAAAAGGATGCAACACTGGACTTTGAGGATAGACTAAGCAGGAAGCTAAAAGATGCAAGTATCTATATCTATTATCAGTCATATCCATCACCAGTTCAGGGAATCTTGGTGTGGTGTGTGGTAGGAGTAGCCGTGCGGTGGATTTCTTTAGTCAGTGGCTCCCACAGAAATGTGATTACTCATCACAAATGAATTCAATTCTCGCTTTTCAAGAAGTCAATCACCGTTTAAACTTTGACTAAAATTATATAAAAAAGTACTAACATTCATGATATAAAATAACCACCATTAGGGTTTAGGGTTTATATAAAAAAGTACTAACATTCAAGCTAATACTATTTCATATAAACTTGATCAAACTTGAGTTAGTTTGACCAACACGGATTCTGTAATTGCATTCTTTTGTGGAGGGAGTGATTACTTTAGAATGGTAAGAAGTACATACTAACATATGTGTACATGCAGCTACCGGTAGCGCTGGTGCAGCAAGAGTTGTCACGCGTCCCGATGCGGCGGCTTGGTGAGCCGGCGGAGGTGGCGTCCCTGGTGTCGTTCCTCTGCTTGCCGGCGGCGTCCTACCTCACCGGGCAGGTCATCTGCATCGATGGAGGCCGCACCATTAGCGCCTGATGGATGGACGACAGCCAGCTACTGAAGAATAATATGAAAAATGTGGTCCGGAACTGATACAGACGGGTTTGTTTTGCTCGGCCGTCATCGTCAGGCGCCAATAATTCACCGTGGACAGTTTATCTGCTGGGAGCTTGGAACTCGGCCCCGTCACCGTCGGGTCAATAATTACTCTCTGTGCCGTTTGTTTTGGGTTGGGCTGAAAAACATGATCGTGTCAGGTTGACGGTTGTACTGTAATTTTTTTAGGCATTCGTTCAGCAGCTCCAAATTAAAGATCTTTCACCTGAACGCTTGCATCAATATCTCATGAGACAGCAAGCCAGAAAAGATGAAAAACAATGATCCGGAACTTGAAGCGACGTAAATATAAATTACGAAATATAGTAGTAGATTCTAAGATTCTAAAAAGTAATTCTGGGCCGTCTCTTTCGGTGGTTTTTGGGCCGTAGACGAGCGTTGGGCTTCTGCTTACCACGTGGGCCGTGACGCTGTGCGGCTTACATTACGGCACAGTCCAACTGAAGAAGACATTGCTTTTGTTTGTCATGTGGACGTGGTGGTGCACCAAGTTTTGGATCGGTCCCGAATACCATAGCCCACACAGGGCTATAAATTCATTGTTTTTATTTATTACCTGGACGGTCAAATTCTTTTTCCTAAAGCAAATCTTGTCTACACGTTGCACCATCCATCGACATTGATTTCATTTTTTGGCTATAAAATCGATAAATCATGGCAAATAGCTTGTTAGGGCACCCAATACAGAAACCATGATAGTTTTCCCTTCCCCTCTGCGCGCTCCATGCAACAAAGTCCCGCGCTCGCCCACGTAGGGGAGTATCGGGTGTTAGGGCACTCCCAATACAGAAAACCATGATAGTTTCTCCAGCCCTCGTGCGCCCCGTGCGACGAAACCCCGCGCCTGCACACATAGGGGAGTATTGCGTACGCCTCCGTCACTAACATCGCTGCCGCCAAAATCGCTCCTGCACACACACTATTTCGGCCACGCCTCGTCCGACACGTGCTCTCGTCAGTCTCCCTCCCTCTGTCTCCCATATCTGAGAGAATGAATTACGCAGCGACTCCATTCGCAACGGTGTGATATTCAGCTTCCGCACTGGACCGGGACACTGTAGGCTGACGCTTGGACGACCAAGAAATGGGATTGTCCCCGAGAAACACCGCATAACCCGTTGTGGATTTGCGGGTGTCAGGACAGCCTACTCAATCAGCATCCGTGTAGACAATAAGATCAGCCGGTGCGGTCCGGTACAGGTGAGGTCATGCATGTGAAGACAGACCTGCTGAAATGGCATATGCATTATCTGGGCAGGTGAAGGTGAGGTACTGAAGAGCTCCAGCTATACTGCGATAATGGGTGGGGTCGGTCACCGAGGGCCCATCAGCGGAGAGCTTGGAGTGAGTATCCACTGGGGTGCTGCAAGGCTTGCAGTCACGCACACCTGCACGGTCTAGAATATCCAGCATATACTGTCGCTGGGAGAGGAACAAATTGTCATCTTGGCGCTCAACTGTGGCACCCAAGAAATGATGAAGAGGCCCCATGTCTGTCATAGAGAACTCCCTGTGAAGAGCTGAAATAATTTGCTGGAGAAAACTCGTAGACGAAACCGTGAGAACAATGTCATCAACATATAGGAGCAAGAAAGCCATATCAGCGCCGCAACAGAAAATAAATAGGGTGGTGTCACACTTAGCTTCAACAAAACCGAGGGAGGTGATGTGAGAAGCGAAGCGACTGTACCAGGCCTGAGGGGCCTGCTTCAATACATAGAGAGACTTGTTCAATCGGCAGACATAGTTGGGTCTGGAAGAATCAACAATTCTGGTTGGCTTAACACAGTATACTGTCTCGGTCAAGGTCCCATGTAGAAATTCATTCTTCACATCAAGCTGATGAATAGACCAAGAGCAAGACAGTGCCAAAGTGAGTACCACCCGAATAGTAGCAGGCTTGACGACATGGCTGAAAGTCTCATCGTAATCAATTCCTGGACGCTAAGGAAAACCACGAACAACCCATCGAGCTTTCTAGCAGTCAAGAGAGCCATCACACAGGAACTTGTGACGGAAGATCCATTTCCCTATAACAACATTAACACCGGACGGTCGAGGTACCAAGGTCCAGGTATTATTAGCTTGTAGTGCATCGAACTAGGCCTGCATGGCGGCACGCCAGGCCGGATCGGAGAGGGCGGTGCGAACGGATGGCGGCACCGGGGAGAGGACCGCCGTGTTGAGGTTGAGGCGGTCCACTGGCTGGCAGAAACCAGCTTTGACATAGGTGCACATGTCGTGCTCATTCATCACTGGGACAATGGCCTACGACGTCGTGGAGGAAGTCCGGCCAGTTGTGTGCCCGGCGCCGCTGGCAATAGCCTGGGACGAGGAGTCCACAGGGGCAGTGGCACTAGGCACGGAAGGTGGCGTCGGTGATGAGCCAGCGGGCGGCGGCGGTGACCTGGACGACCCTATGTCGGAGGAGGGGGAGCCAGTGCCTGGCCCAGCCGAAGGCCTAGACGGGGAGGTGTGCAACTATGCTGAGGCAATAGATGGCCCAGCGCCTAAGGAGGGCAAGCTAGCGCCTGGCCCAGCCGGAGGCTCGGCCGAGGGGGCGTGCAGCCGTGCCGAGGTAGCGGGTGCGCGCATAGCACGAGGGGCAGCGTCCATACCACCAGGAAGACAAGTACCTGCATGCACAGCACTTGGCCCAATGGGCAAAGTGGAAGGAAGAGCGCCTTATCGAACACAACGTGTCGCGAGACGATGATCCGATTGGAATGAAGATCGAGACACTGGTACCCTTTGTGATCAGTGGAATAGCCAAGGAAAACACACAGGGAGGAGCGAGGTGAGAGTTTATGTGGAGCTGTGGATGATAGGTTTGTGTAGCAGGAACAGCCAAACACTCGAAGGTGAGCGTAAGAAGGCTGGATGCCATGAAGGGCAAAGAACAGAGTGAGGCGGTCGAGGGTCTTTGTGGGGTGACGATTGAGAAGATAGGTGGCAGTGTGAAGAGGATTGGCCCAATAGACCGGAGGAAGACTAGCCTGAAACAGAACGGAGCGCACAATATTATTAAGTGTGCGAAGAGCACGCTCGGCGCGACCATTCTGCTGAGTGGTGTACGGGCACGATATAAAAAAAACTACACCATGGATAAGGAAGAATGTTTGGGCCGAGGAGTGATCGAACTCGCGACCGTTGTCGCACTGAACTGCCTTGATAGGGGAGCCGAAATGTGTGCGCACATATGAGAAAAAATTAGATAGAACGCCGAAGGTGTCGGATTTGAGGCGAAGAGAAAAAGTCCAGGTGTAGTGAGTGCAATCATCGAGAATGATGAGGTAATATTTATAGCCTAACACACTAATAACTGGAGATGTCCAAAGATCACAATGTATTAAATCAAAAGAATGCAACGCATCAGAGTTTGACATGCTAAAAGGAAGACGCACATGGCGGCCTAATTGGCATGCATGACAAATATGATCATTGTGGCGCTTATTACTTGAAATAGCATTGGGACTAATGAGCTTGGATAGAGCCTCGTGACTGATATGACCGGTGTTCGTCTAAACGGTTGTTTAAACGGCCAGTAAACGGTAACTGTTTTGTTTAGGGGGTAAACGGAAATTAAACGGTTGACCGTTTAAACGGTCAAAAAACGGGAAAAACGGCATTAAACGGGCTAAACAACTGTTTAAACAGCCGTTTAGGCGAACACTAGATAAATCTAGTTCAGTTTTGTATGGATAAATTTGTATACTTAAGTTTATTATATTTATAAATATGTACACTTGATATGTTACATGCATAAATATCTATATTTGGTTCTTTTCACATGCATAAATATATATACATACCAAAATAATTAATTTTTACTCGGATAAATATGTATAAATGCTAGAATATTTGATTTTTTACATGCACATATATAATTATATGTATTTTTTTTAAAAGTACAAAACTGTTTAGACCATTTAACTTCGTTTAAACACCATGTAAACAGCCTAAACGTTAAACGAAGAGCGACCGCGTAAACACCGTTTACCGTTTAGAAAAACATTGGACATGACCAAGGAAAACACCGGAGTCTGCATACCACTCAGTCGAGGGTGGCGGCGTGAACGACATGGTGTTGAAGTTGTTGGCGAGCGATGACTAGTCCCAAGACCCCTCTTGCATCGGTGTCCAGGAGGATGGGGGCGCGGCCAAAACCGGAGCCGCGGGTATGACGCCCCGTAGCCAAAACCTGGCGGGGCGCCGAGCCTTGACGAGCCGATGCTGGGCATCGATGGCGCAGGGTAGTAGTACGGTGCGTACGGGTACGGCTGCGTCGGGTACTGCTGGTGCTGGGGCATGGCGGTGAAGGCGGCCGGCGGCGTGGAAGGAAGACGAGCGGCGCCCCAGATGCACCACTGGGACCATACGGATGCGGCCACAGCGGCACCGTGCCGGCCCACGGGTTGGCGAACGGCGCAGGTGGGCGCTGGAGACAGGGCGCGCTCGGCGTCTGTCTCGCACATAGTGGAGAGCGAGCGGCGCGGATCGGGATCGGGTAGAAGGAGCGCGGCGTACGCGCAAGCGGGATCGGGGCCGGCGAGTGAAGACTCGGCTACGGCGCGTTTGGGGACGCACGAGCGGCTGCGCGGTTGCGCGACGCAGGAAGGACGAGGGAGCAGGGGATGCGCACGGTCCGTGGAAGGGAAGCGCGGCTGGGATGGCGCGCGCGGACTGAGCGGATCACGCGAGCATGAGCGGGCGGCCTTGGAGCGAGCTGGCGAGCGGTGCCACGTCGCGTGGACAAGCGGAGCAGAGGAGCGGGCTCAGCGCTAGGCGTGCGTGCCGCTGGGTGCGTGCGATCGGGTCAGCACGGGGATGAGCGGCTGGGGTGTGTGCGGCTGCATGCAAAAGCTGGAAATAAATGGCTACGCGCACGGCTGCATGCCTGCATGCGGAAGGCGAGTGTGCGGCCGTGGATAATCGCGGGCGCATGCGTTGGAGTTTGGACCAGCCTCGGCGGGATCGAAAGGGCGGCCTTGGATTGCGGGCGTACAAGCGGGATGGAGCGGGCGCGCAAGCCGGTCGGCGTTGGACCACGGCCTCGGCGGGATCGAGCGAACGCGGGCACGCAAGCCGGGCGGCGTTGGACCGCGGCCTGGGGGGATCGAGCGAGTGCGGGAACGCAAGTCAGGCGGATCGGCGGCGCTAGCTAGCGGACCAGCGGCAACAAGCCACCTGGCGAGGAACTCGGCGGCAGGTGGAAGGCCCGGTGAGGTGCTCGGCGACGGGCAGTTAGGTGGCCGGCGACGGAGCCAGCAGCGGCAGGTGGAAGTCCGGCGAGGTGCTCCGTGCTCGGCGGCAGGCGAGTAGGTGGCTAGTGACGGAGTCAGCTGCGGCAGGTGGAAAGCCCAGCGAGGTGCTCAGCAGGCCCACGGGCGGGTTTACTCTCTAACAATATCTTGTTGTTTCTAATCGAGGTCCGTCCCCATCCACGGTGAGCTAAAATCCGTCTCCAAATCTCATAGAATGAATCGATCAAGGAAGACAAGTTCTTGGCGAGGCTGTGGTGTTCCTAGAACCGGAGCTGCTGCGACTCGTGCTATTGCAACTCGCCATGCAGATGCCAATGTTCTTGCTGCTCGTGCTGCTGGGACAGCTGCTCAGAATACTGGTGTTCCTAGCACCGGTGCTCCCCTCAACCGGTTCTTGGCCCATCTCTGGATGGTGGACAACAGCCTCTGCTGATGCCTCCATTCATGATTCATCTTCTAGCAAATGGTATGGTGCTACTGATTTTTTTTTTTGAAGACATCACCGGAGGGGTGAGAGCCCCACCTGAATGGATTTTCCATTTATTCCGGCGAGCCGGTGGATGGAGGGTGCCAAGGCACCTACAGGGTCGAGGACCCGTAGTCATATTTAGATTACAAATGAGGAGGTAGGAGAGCTTAGTTCATTACAAACATTGCGCACCACTTGTCAACTATCCATCGATCTTCGACTTTTAGGCGGCAGCTCCAGAGGCGACATGCTTCTTTGGCAGTAGCAAGCAGCCGCCGAAGGCAAGGCTGTTGCTGACGGAAGACGACGTCGTGCCTATGGTTCCAAACTTGCCAGCAACAGAGGAGAATCATTGTAGAAAAGAGCTTTGATGGCACCTCATCCGGCCTGGGCAATTCCCAGAGCCTGTTGACAGGAGGGATAGGCAGGTCTCTCCATCCAAGGTGGTTCCAGAAAGATCTAGCGACCGTGCACTGGAAGATGAGATGGTCACATGTCTCAGCGGATTGGCCGCAGAGTTCACAAATGTCGTCATCCAGGACATGCTTGTTGTGGAGGTTTGCTCGGCACTGAATTCTTTCATGGAGCAGCAACCAACCGAAGAACCGAACCCGGGGGGGAGCACGGCTTTTCCAGACGAAGTTGTCGATCATACTGACTTGTCCGGAGTGTGTCGAGACACGGTATATGCTGCCGGTGTCCAGCCTGTTCGCCGTGCAAGTAAACTTGCTGGAGCGTTCGTCTGGCTGCTGTTGTAGGTTGATGGAAGCGATGATAGCCTCGACCTCAGCCTTCTTGCTGCATGCCTGGGGAGAGAGTCGCGGCACCAGGATGGTCGCAAGGCCGCGAATGCATACTTCCCTGACTGAAACATTTGGCTGAGTGCAGTGACTGAGTAGGCAGGGAAATTTGAGTGCCAGCGTGGTGCCCTCTGTCCATGAATCCCACCAGAACGTCGTAGATGCACCATCTCCAATGACGACCTTGGTTATACATCTGTATGCTGGCAGTAGAGATTTCAGGCCATCCCAGTGGTTACCGTCATTGGCCCCCTCCAATGTTGATAGGTCTGTGTGTTGCCGTGCCTAGGCTGCCCATGCTGACTCTTCTGGATGGTGTAGGCGGTGCAGCAGTTTAAGGAGGAGGCAGGCGTTCTGTGTAGCCAGATCGCGCACCCCCAATCCTCCTTCAACTTTTGGCTTCTGGGCAACCTCCCATCGTACTAGGCATTTGCTTCCTAAGGTCTTATCTGTTCCAGCCCAGAGGAAGGCACGCCGTTTCTTGTCAATGGCCGCGATCACTCCCGGTGGGAGGGCCACAGCTTGCATCATATAGGTTGCAAGGCCGTCAAGTGCCGAATTGATGAGGACAAGCCGCCCTTTGTGGTTCAGGTGGGCTGGCTGCCACCCAGCAAGCCGACGGTCCACTTTGGAGATGAGCGGGGTGAAAGCGGCGAGATTCAACTTGACATTGGACAGAGGCAAACCTAGGTATACCTGTGGGAAGGACCCCTTTTGACACTGTAGGATACGCACAACGCGCTGAAGGCGGTTCTCAGGAACATGCATGGGCACTATAGTGCTTTTGGAGAAGTTGATCTTAAGTCCAGTGGCCAGTGCAAAGTCATCTAATGTTGTCTTTAGCCGCCTGACATCAGTCAGCTCCGCACGGACTAGCAGTAGCGTGTCATCTGCATATTGTAAGACTGGGCATGGACCGTCAATGGAGGGGTGACGGATGCCCGAGTCTTGTTTGATCAGCTGCTGTAAGACATCAGCCACCAGAAGAAAGAGGTATGGGGACAGTGCATCACCTTGCCGCAGCCCCCTTCTGCACTTGATCCATCTTCCTGGACAGCCATTGATTAGGACCGAGGAATGAGAGGTGGTGAACAATTGGGTCATCCATTGAATCCACGTTGGTGGGAACCCCCTGGCATGTAAAATTGCGAGCAAGTTGTCCCAACTAACAGAGTCAAAAGCCTTGGCGAAGTCTAATTTGAGTACCAAAGTGGGACACTTTTTGCGGTGGCAGTATTGGACGAGCTCTGTTGCATAAACAAAGTTCTCTGAAATTGATCTGCCTTTGATAAAACTGGTCTGGTCGATGTCAATCAACTGCTGAACGTGCCTTTGCAGCCTAGTGGTAAGAATCTTGGTGATAATCTTGACCGGGCAATTCTGGAGGGAGACCGGCCTAAAATCTTTCGGAGCTGTGGCCCCCTGACATTTGGGCAGCAGAACAATGTATGCCCGGTTGATGCGGTCTAGATCCACCGTGCCGTTGTAAAAGCTTGAGAGGAAGCTGAGGATGTCGTCTTTGATGGCAGTCCAAGCAGTCACATACCAGGCTAGGCCGAATCCATCAGGTCCAGGGGCGCTGTTGATGTTCATTGATTTAACTGCATTGAGAGCTTCACCTTCAGAGAAAGGAGCCACCAGGTCGGCCAGAGCAGCAGCATATGTCACAGGGTAGACTGTTGCCACATCGAAATTCCATCTCGTGTCGTCAGCCACACCAAGGATGCTGGTGTAGTAATTGGTCATGGCCTCAGACTTCGCCGCATGATTGACCAGAACTGTGCCATCCACAGTTATTGCCGCAATCCGGTTCAATCTTTGGCGGCAAGATGCACGAGCGTGGAAGAATTTGGTGTTGGCGTCACCTTCCTTGAGGCTTTTCATTTTTTTCGGCTGCTTCCAGTAAGCCGCTTTCTGGCTGAGGAATAGCTGTAACCGGTTTGAGCACTGGTCCCTGAGACAACGTTCACCTGGACAGAGTGATCTGAATTCTTCCAAGTAGTCAAATAAGCAAATGAGGAAGTAGCAATTATGGCATATGAATGGGGGGGAGCGATGCTTACGCAGCCAAACCTTTGATGCTAGCCGAGCCGCCTTGACCTGTGCAACCATGACATGAGCAGCATCCCCAGTGCGAGAGACAGACTGCCAAGAAGGGAGAACAGAGTGTAGGAAGGAGGGGTCCAGGAGCCAAGACCTCTCCAGTCTGAAAATGCTGGGCTTAGGAATATTAGTTTGGATGGAGGCAAGGATTGGAGTATGATCAGAGGTTGGACGGTGGCCGGAGGTGAGAGTGGAGCCAGGAAAGACGTTTCCGAACTCCGTGGTAAAGAAAGCACGATCCAGTCTAGTGAGTGTTGGCTCAGCCCTTTTGTTTGTCCAGGTGAACAGTTGGTCTAAGAGCGGCAGCTCGATCAGCTGCAGGTCATCAATCATTTGGTTGAACCTGGAGGCTAAGCTAGAGTTAAATGAAGTCGTATTCTTATCCGACGGTGCCCGGGTGAGGTTGAAATCCCCAATAATTATCCAGGGGTCGTTAATGGTGCTGGCAACGTTGCTCAAGTCGCTAAGGAACTGATCGGTGAAAGCATGGTCCGCAGGGCCATACACGTTAGTCGGGGCGAGGTGAAGGTCAGAAGTGGTTGACTGTAGGACCACAGTTATAGTGTACGCCGAGAAGTCATGGTGAACCAGGGTGAAGAGGCTGGAGCACCAGGCAGTAACCAGCCCACCACGAGTATCATTGGCCGGTTTAGCACGGAAGGCATTGAGGTTGGGGGGCATGAACGAGCGAAAGCAGAAACTGTCTACGACGTTAAGCTTGGTTTCCTGGAGGCAGACAAGCTGTGGGTGGTTCTTGTCGATGTTGTCTTTGACAACCACGCGTTTGTCAGACTGGCCGAGGCCACGCACATTCCAGGAGAGCACCACAAAGTTGTGATATGAACGATTCATGGATTCAGACTGAAACAACCAACGGCCGCTGAAGGCAGCAACGAGTTCCTGAGAGACAAAACAGACGGCGAGAGGTAATTGCACGAACGAACAGAAACTAACACAGCAAGGTTCAAAGGCCTAAGAAAAAAGGACGGTGACGGAGAACCACAATGACCGGTAAAGGCAGTGGCAATGCCAACCAGCCGAGCCGCAGGCGCAGCATCGATCATGGGTAGTGACCGGTGGTCGCCGCCACCGCAATAGCACGCCTGCTGGGGCCGTCAAGACATGCGGCCTTGGCCAGACGGGAGAGGTCGAGCGCCATCAGAGGATTCTTCTTCTTGAGGATGCGGCAGGCAGAGACCTGCGCCTTGAGCTCAGAAGAGCAGAGTACAACGCTCTCCGGAAGAGCCTTCCTGTTGACCGCCTTAGTGGTCATGTCGACGAAGGAGCCAGACTCCCGAGCAGCAAGCCTGGAGCTAGCACGCTGAGGTTGGCGCCCAGCAGGAGCGCGACCGCGGCGAGGCTGCGGCAGGCGATCAGGAGCAACCGGTAGGCCCGAGGAGGCTTCAGGGGCACCAGAAGGACCCGGGCGCCCGACCGGGCGACGACCGCGGCGCGGCTGGAGGTGCTGGACCGCCGGGGACGGCGGCGGCGCGGGCGTAGTGTTGTCGACGTCATGCCAGGGGAGAGCGAGGAGCGGATAGGAGCAGAGAGGCGTGGAGGGCACCGGGTCCCACGGCTCCAGCACCGTCAATAGGAGGATGACCGGGAGGCGCGGCAGCGGTGCAAGCGAGAAAGGGCGCACCAGGCCGTAGAAGAACGAGTCGAAGCCCGGGAAGCCAGGGACGAGCCGCAGGTTGCCGAAGGGGCGGGGCAGGTCCCGGGCAGGGGGACGCACAGGGCCGAACCGCGGGAGAGGGGTGTCCGGCGCACTCGCGGGCTCGCGGGGAGGCGGTGCCGTGGGTGGTAACTGGGGTGCTGGTGGGTTGGCGCTAGAGGAGGCTACACGGTTGATGGGGTCAACGGTGGGGGACTGGAGGACCGAGGAGGAGGGAGGCGGCGACGCGGGGCGAGAGGGAACATGCAGGACGACAGGGACAGGCCTCGCCACCCCGTGCGAAGCAGGAGGCGGCGACCCGGGGTTGCGCGGGGAGCGTTTGACCGCCCAACGCAGGCGCGTCGAGCGCGGAGTTCTACAGTTGCGAACCATGTGGCCGTAACCACCACAGCGCCGACACTGGACAGGGTCGCGGCAGTCCTTGACGTGATGGTCGACGGCGAGGCAGCGGTAACAAGCGTTGGGGCTAGCACGGAAGCGTCTAGGCGCTGTGACGGGAGTAGGTTGAGGCGGCTTTAACACTGCCTGGAGGAAGGAGGCCGGCTGGACGGGCCTCGGTGCGCCGCACAGTGCAAGGTTGTTGGCACGGTAAATGCAGGGGTCGCCATTGTCAGCCGCGCCGCCTGACGTGGCGTGCATCGGGAGAGGGAGCAAAGGGGGGAGAGAAGGGGAGCCGGGCGTGCACAGCTTAAGCAGGTAAGGGCGCCGCGACGACGCGTTTTGGGCCGCCCTGGCATGAATGCTCTGTCCCCCAGACTTAGCAAGCGAAGCAACCGGATGTGAGAGGGTTACAGTGGGGGACCGTTGGGGCGCATTGAAGGCGGGCCCAGCCAAACGATCGGCCGCGGCCGCCGCACGCGCTTCGTCGCCATGGACGTCGATCTCCATGGATCCCAAACGAAGGTGACCACGCAGCGCAATGAAACGAGCGACATTCTCGGACGCGACTAACACGTGGAACCAGAACGGTCGAATGGATCGTGCTTTCAAGACCACAGGAGGGGACGTCAAGCAGAAGGAGAGAATATTGGAGACCTGGTTGGAGTTGAGGGTGGTGGGGGCGGAGGAGAAGGAGGGTGTAAGCCAGAGAGTACCTGGCTTGGGGAGAGGGACTCCCAGCAACAATGGCGCTGCCGTGGAGTAGAAGTCGCGGAGAAGCAGCTCCTGGAAGCGGTGGCCCGGCCTCCCGGCGGGAGCCTAAGCGGCAGACTTGAACGCAGCACGGGGAGGGACGACGTCGGGTTGCACAGGACAAAGCGACGGGGGCACCTCAGGCAATGACGGCGTAGCTGGGGTGGTGGAAGAGAGGGGGTTGGGCTCAGAGGGTGAAGGTGGCGGAGGGGTCTGGGCAGACGGCGGCGGCGGCGGCTGCGCGAGGGGCGTCGCCGCTGAGTCGCCCGGGTCGAGAGCTTCGGCCCAGAGGCACTCCATCACTACGTCTTCTACCCTTTGTTTCTACTATGGTTTGCTACTGATTTCAATGAGGAAGCAATCACATCGACTGTTTAAGCATCTATAATCTTTCAAATTACAAGGCACGATTTGACTCGGTGCGGTCTCCAAGATCACACTTTGAAACCGAGAGAGTAAGTTGCAGTCTTTTCTTCTAGAAACTGCCTATAGAACCTATGCATTGGGGCAAATTGGGAGTGCCCTAGGTGGAGCAGGTATTCGTCGAATCTACACCCATATACATGTACACTACTTTTACTTGTGCCGTTGTACGTTAGTACTAAATTAGTCTATAATACAAGTATATATTATGGACCTGTTACTGCTGATTTAGCTAATAATGATTCATGATGGGAGTTAACTATACCTAGTACTGTCATTCTAGAAGGCCACTGTCATGGATCTCACAAGGATACAAGTGAGTTTGTTGCAAAGATGAATGCACCCGAAGATAGTGACGGCGGAGCTAAGCTAGCGATCGCCCTGCCATGTTATACTTATATTATAGAGTACTTTGTCTATCAAGAGTCGTCGTATTTTCGGCGACATACATACCATTATTTCAGATGCATTGACACCGGCAGGTCAACGCTGCATTTGGCTTTCTTAAGTTCTTTTTGTCAGATGTAAGGTGTGTATCTCAAACTGACAAGGGAGGAGTGGTATGTGAGTTCCCAAAAAAAAGGGAGTGGTATGTGGAGGCCTGGAGGGCACTCAGAGTTTTTTGTCTCACTTGCTTATATGCAATGCTTTTGCTGTTGTGTGCAGAGACTTTTCAATCGTGAATGAATTAAGTTTTGTCCTCACAATCCAATTTTTCAGTACTAATTATGAATTTCCGGGGTAGTTGATGTTTTCGTTTTGCATTGACAAACCCAATTTACAATTCTAATCCCTTTTCTCTGTGAACAAAAGTATAGACACTAATGTCTATTCCAAGAATGACATGTAAAACTTACAAAGGAATTGTTGCATAAGCACACATATCCTAATCATTTTGGTTTAGTATCCCATAGAGTTAGTGGCATCTATATATATTTGTTTACAGGGATTTTTTTTATATTTTTAACACATTTTTTAAACTATTTTTAAAACTGACACTTTTTATTTTTTTTCAAACTAACACTTTTGGACGCGTCTGTTTGCACAATGCAGCTAATTCACGCTGCCGCGCCATGCATGGAGGCGCGGCAGGGGGCATTCAACGGCTGCGGCGACCACTGACGTGGCAGATCTGACGCGCCACACGTCACAGCTCGACGGGCCTGCGCGCCACGCATCACGGCGCGGGGCTGCCGCGTCACGCAACACGGCGCGGCAGCCCCTTGTACCTGGCCTCGCTTCCCTTTCTCTCTCTCTGTCTCACTCGACCCGGTTGGAGAGAGGAGCCGTGCCCTAAACCGCCCTATGCCCGCCAGCCGCGCCACCACCACGCCGCGCCCGCCGCACCGCGCCCAACGCCCAGCCAAGCGCCCCGCCCAGAGCCCGCGGCCGCGCCCGCCCGCCGCGTCGGGCCTAGAGCCCCGCCTAGTGCCGCCCCCTACACCCGCCCAGAGCCTAGCGCGCCCGAGCCCGATGCGCCCCCACCCGCTGCGCCGCCACCACGCCGCACCCGCTCGGCGAGCCCGCCGCCGCCCAGCCCGCCGTGCCCCGCCCAGCGTGCCCGCGCCAGACGCGCCCCGCCCCGCGACCCCGGGTGCCGCGCCCGCCGCTGTGTTCCAGTCCTCCCTGACTTCATCTCCAGAAGTAGGCTGCTGCCGGCCGGCCATTGCCGCCGGCGGTCATCTCCTTTCCATTGGTGGATTGTGGTGACACATAATCTTTGTCGAGGTAATGCTCTTCTGCATCTCTGTCAATTTTTTTTTTGCTAGGGTTAGGATTCAAATTTAGTTTGACTAGATAGAGATTTATACAATTAGTTAGCAAAGATATTTAGTGAAGTTAGTAAATATAAGTTATGTATAGTTTTGCAGTTAGCTAGATATGTATAGTTAGTAAAGTTACTTAGTATAGTAAGTATATGTATTAATATTAGTGTGTTTAGTGTAGTTAGTTAGTATAGTTAGTTAGAATTGTTGGTATAGGTATTAATATTAGATTAGTTAGTATAGTTAGTTAGTATAGGTGCAGTCGGTTAGTTAGTACGCACGACAATTTCGATGACTTGATGAAGTTTCTGAAACACTTTTGTAGATGGATTGTTGTGTTAGAGTTTTCTACGGAGGAAGTGTTAGGAGAGAAGATGGTATGTTTGAGGATATGGAAGAAGAATTGGAATGGTTTGATGAACCTCCTAGCTTCAACGACCTTTGTGTCCGTTTGAATGCAAAGTTTGGCGGTGATTTCACACTTAAGGGGTGGTTTGATACTGGGAAGACTAGGGCACACTATGTCTTGATGCCCTTGCGCGACCCTGCTCACTGGTCCCGCTACAATAGGGTGCTCCAAGGTTCCAATGTGCCCATGGCTGAGGTGGTGGTGGAGAATGGGTACAGGATGCAGGGTGTCCAAGGTTCATTGACGGTGTTGGAGGCAATGAGCAAGAATTGGGGGTCGAAGGGGAAGCAACTAAGGGTAACATGGATTTAGATGGTCAGTTGACACAGGAGCAGTTTCATTCAAGTCAAGTTGGCTGTATAAGCAATGACTTCGATGTGAAAGAGTTCGAACTGGAAGAGGAGGAGTAGGAGGAGGAGGAGGAGGAGGAGGACAGCATCGGTGATGTAGTTAGCAGTGATTCGGACGATTCAGATGATGACCAGGGAGGTAGACATGCTATGCTCACACCGGTTGATGCCATGCTAGTACCTATTCATGGTATGCCATTACCAGTACCAACTGAGGTTTTGCATAGTATCCAGGTTCAAGGTAGACAAGTCACAGATTTGCCAACAGATGATACCCCCTATAATTCATGGGGCAGAATTAGCGAAGCGTGGCAGTATGTTCCACCACCACCTTACACAGCGACTGAGCTTGAGCAACTAAGGTCGATGAATGTACCTTTTAGGGGCATTCCAAACTATAGGGATGTCAGCATGACGAATATGGCAGTTTGTGACACCGGTCTCTAGATGTGTAGGAAATCATTGTATGACCATGAGAAAGAAATTCTTAGTAAGGGGATGATATTCAATACAATGTCAGAGACGAAGCTCTTTCTTCAGGATTATGTTGTGTATCACCATAGGCCGTACAACGTCACTCATTCGGACCAGGAGTTGAGGTACCATGTAATATGTAAAAACAATTGTATGTGGAGGTTAAATGCACGAAAGAGAAAGAGTGATGGCTAGTGGAGGATAAGTAAAGTGGTCGAACCATACAGTTGCCTAACAAATAGGGTGAAGGAAAATCATCAGCAGCTCACTGCACATTACCTTGCCCATCGTATATTGGGGCTCGTTTATGACAATAATGGCATTTCATTGTCTTCTTTATAATAGTCCATATCTAGATTTGTTAAGTATGATGTGATGTACGGAAAGTCTTGGCGTGCTAAGCAAATTGCCCTGGCAATTCATTGGGGTAGTTGGGAGGAAGCGTACAATAGGGTGCCCCGCATTTTATGTGCAATGCATTACTACAACCCTGGCTTGAAATGGTTTGTGGACATCCGAGGGATGTATTTTTGGGACCCGTTGAGGCATGTCCTCTATCGTGTGTTCTAGTCGTTCACGCAAAACAAAATATGCATTCCAATTTTATCGGCCAGTCGTACTTGTTGATGGCACTTTCCTGACAGGAAAGTATAGGGGCACCTTGATGATGGTTGCTGCTATTGATCTTGAGGACCAGATAGTACCCATATCTTTTGCTTTGGCAGAGGGAGAGAACAATGAATCATGGTCATGGTTCATGCGGCTTCTACGTGTACAAGTGCTTGCCCCATCTCACACTATATGTTTGATCTTGGACCATCACCTAGGGCTTCTTAATGCTACAACTGAGCATATAGATGGGTTCCCACCCCTAGTGCACAGATGGTGCATAAGACACTTTGCCGCTAATTTTTGACGGCATCAGAGGAAGAAGGAGGTATGTGACAAGGTAAAGGCTCTATGTTGTGTACGTACAGAGCACCAGTTCAAGGAGATAAAGAGAGAACTAGACAAGATGCTAAATGAAGCAGGAAAGGCCTGGTTAGAGGCGCAGATGGAACAGAAGACTCAATGGGCGTTAGCATATGATGAGGGAGGTTTCAGGTATTGCATAATGACCACTAACTCCTCGGAGTCTTTCAACCGTGTATTCATCGGAGTTCGATCGTTGCCTGTGTCTAGAATTGTTAAGTTCTCCTTTCATAAGAGCAACGAATATTTTGTCAAGAGGTGGGAACTTGCGTAGAGGAATATAGCTAAGTAGGGGTGTTTTGGAAAGGATGGAGCAGAACATTTGAATGAGGCCGAGGAACTAGCCAAGCAGCACACCGTCAAGCCGTATGGACCCTGCCGCCATATCTTTAGTGTATGAGGCAAGGGTGGCACAAGTTTGGGCGGTGAACGTTATGGTGGATGAAACTACCGAGTTGATATTGAAAAAGTAGAGTGCAGTTGCAACATCCATCAGATCATGCATGCCCCTTGCTCTCATATGATCACGGCCTATAGGGTTCGCGGGTATAACTATGAGGATCTGCCATATATGCCACCCTTGTATCTCTGTTCGAACTCCATTAGTATTTGGGAGAGGAGCTTCGAGCCATACCTTAACCTAACACAATGGCCACCTTATCATGGTTATGACTACGTGCTGCATCTGGATCTAATGAAGGTAGGCAAGGGTAGGAGGAAGAAGAAGCGACTCAAGGGGGACATGGACGCTATGAGAGGGTACGGCGAAGACATGTACGTAGGGGGAGACTTCAACGAGACCCGTGGCAGGAATCTTTGCTCCGTTTGCAAAGAACCTTGTCACAAGGCCAGCAGGCATAGAAGACAAGGGCAGCAGGTGCATATAGCATACATTTTATTATATTAATGTTAATTGTTTGCTATGCTATTTAAAACTACTATGTTTATACATTGGAACCTTGGAGCTATGTTTATTATCATATATGTTTATTCTCTAATTTTGCATAATAGTTTATTCCTTTTACATTTACTTTGTTTTTTACGCACTAATGTTCCATCATATTATAGTACTCTTAATGTTTGTTCTAACATATCCATTTGAAATTTGAACCAGGATGGGGGATCATCATCCGCAGTACCCCATTCTTGAGGTGCACTACGACAAGGACCACTGTGCCAAGCACCTGTCAGAGCTTCAGGAGGACTTGGTACCTCTTAGACTACGCACGCACCTGCCGCACCGCTGGGACGAGCGATACCAGCCATACATACAGCGTGCCGGCTTCCTTGATATCATTCCGGTCTTCAACACTGGGCTACCGATCCTCAACCCTGCACTTCTCACTGCTGCTGTCGATAGGTATGATTTGATATACGTTTGCGATAGTACAAAGCATTAATTTGTCTCATTGTTTGAATTAAAAAACTTCTTGTATTGAATTAAAAACCAATAGGTGGAGGCCAGAGACCCACACCTTCCACCTTCCGTGCGGCGAGATGACTATCACGATGTAGGACGTGAAGATGATACTGTGTCTGCGGTTGGGGGGGGTCTTTCAGTGACTGGGATCCTTGATAACAATCACTAGATGGACTTGGTGGAGCAGTTCTATGGAAGAAGACCACCCGAGGACGAGGATGCTAAGAGAGCAAAGTAACAATTCTACGTTCCAAACATTTACCATTTTGACACCAGCACATATTTTGTAAATTATTTTGCTATTTAGATGGAGGGTGTAGTACATAACTTTTATAATGCGTATTGTCTTTGTCTAATTTAATGTTTGTTTTTGTTCCCTCAGCTCTCATGTAACATCTGGTGTCAGCTCTAATTTAATGTTTCAAAATATTTCAGGAAAACATCCAGTGTTAGTTCGGTCTAGATAATAGAAAACTTCAGGGCGCCGCTGCACCCAAATACTCTAGAGCAGGAGATCGAGAGGTATGCTAGGGTGTGGTTGTGGCACTTCTTAGGTGCCTTCCTGTTTCCCGACACGTCGGGTAACACCATCAGCTGGGCCTTCCTCAACATACTGAGCCAACCATGGGAGAATATAGGAGCATACAACTAGGGTAACGCGGTCCTAGTATGGATCTATCGTCAGCTCTGCGTTGCCTACCGACGCAGTACAGGAGGTGCCAACCTAGGAGGATGTTTCCACCTACTACAGGTTTGGTGTTGGGAGCGATGGCCAGTCAGGAGGCTCATTGTTCACGGTTTACCTATAAGTGCATCGATTTTTTATTTTCCTCAAACTTGATGCCGCACTTGTGACTGACTATTCTATTCAATGCAGGCATGGAATCACGTGGACGTAGGACTAACTGCTCTATACGTCTGGCAAGAAGCAGAGGTAGTTAGAGGGAACCCGAAGCGTCGGTATAGGCAGTACTCGAACACGCTAGAAGTCCTGACATAGCACCAGGTAACGACTACTTTGACACTGCTAGTCGGTGTTGTTGCTTTTTTATTATTCTAAAAACCTAACTGTAGTTACCTAACTTTCAGGTGAATTGGTGTCCTTGGTCTAGATTCGAGCTAGAGGGGTACCTGAGTCCACGCACTGAGGAAGAGTCGGACGAGTGGCTTTTTAATCGGCCACTAATTTTCTTCCACGTGGTCGAGATGCACTACCCTATAAGGGTGTATAGGCAGTTCGAAAGATTGCAGCCATGCCCACCGCCACTGTACACAACCAACAGAAAGTTGCACGGGTGCGACAACTAAAACATAATAATTTAGAAGTCATGTGCATACATACAACCACTAACTTACGTTAAACTTGTAGGTACGATCGAAGGAACAGGTACAAGGAGAAGAATTGGGCCGTGATGCACACCACGTTCATCCACGAATGGGGCAGTCGGCAAAGGGTCTTGATCGCTGAGATACCACCGCACGACCAACGCAACTTTGACCGCTACCTCCAATGGTTGCATAGGAGTACCCTGACACATATGCAGCCCCCCTACACTAACAAACCAATTGATGAGGACGAAGACGAGGATGACATCACTGATGCATATGAAGAGGCAACAAGGACGGAGACATAGCTTTAGAGAGCCCCGCTACACAGATACCTGGTAAGAAATTTGAATTTCAATACAATTGCACGTCGGTGTTCCTATGAATTGTAGTGATACGAACTTAGCTCGCTTGTGTATGCAGACATCAAAGTTGATAAGTTTGTCCAACGAAGCAGCCGTGCGACTTCACGAGACTAGAGTGGAGCCACACGGCATTCTACGCGTCTTTGTCGATGTACGTTATATTCTCAAAGCTATGATAGTGGTTAAATGGTTCCCATAACTCATTCATCCATGTTTTTTTTTTGCAAAAAGTGAGGAGGAGCTGCAAGAAGCTGGCACAGAAGCTTAGCTGCGTGGATACTCTATGGGAGATGCCCTATGACTCGGACCTATCTAGTTCCTTACACTCAAGCACTATGCCGACACGAGCAGGTTCCTCCAACAAGACGGCTGGTGGGACCTCTTATGTTCGTACTCTCGGCAATGCAGGCAAGGGTCCTGCGGAGCACGATGTTGAGGAGGACGAGGATGAGGAGGACGAGGACGAGGAGGAGGACTACGATGAGATTGGGATGTCTCAGCTTAGTGATTCACCATTTCCTACCCAGTTCGACGAACAGGTACTTGAAACAACCCTTGGTCATATATGTCACAATTACTTAAACATTGTAAGTAACGATGCCTATATTGTAACTGCAGGGTCCTAGTTACACTCAGTAGTACTACCGGGTGTACCGCCAGCGAGACCGTACCGACGTTGGGTTCACCCCTAAAGTGCTGCCTTCACGTTCGAAGAGGCAGCGACGTCCGCGGTACCCATATACTCCTAAGTCATAGGAGTTCTTTAGGATGTCATGATGCACTTGTACTCGGACACCCATATTCTAATGGAACATGTAGTATGTCGAGTAATGTCGAACTTATGTATTGATGAACTTGTGTGGTAGTTATTACTTGTTGAACTTATATCGAACAGTGGTATTGTCGAACTTGCTATGAACTTGGGACGTGTACAAGTTAGTATTGCTGAACCTATGTATTGATTGTCTTGTGCACTTAACCTTCCTGTTGACCTATTCGTTAAACTAACATGATGACATAACAGAAGTGCCTTGTTCCATTTGCTGCCGCTTTGACCGCCATGCCATGGCTGGGGGCATGTCAGCCTTGCCGCACCATGGCTGCTAGCGTGTCAGCCTTGTCGCACCGTGGACGGTGGCGTAGCAAACCCGTGCTGGGCAATGGCCAGACTCCGTTCTGAGCGCGTCAGCAGCAATAAGATTTTGATGCATATAATTTAGGGGGTTTCGAAAGATGGCAATGGTGAGAACAACTTTTTATTTATCTTTTTTAAAAAATAGAGCATAGACATGACACAAGGTCATTAGTGATTGATACAGTCTTCTAGATAATGTTTGCACAAGATGGGCAGCAAACTAAGACCCAAAATTAATACCCGAATGTGTGACAATGACAAAAGCAAAAGCATTATATACCGAGAACGTAACAGATACATGCAAATTGCAGCATTGTAATACCATTTTTTGTGGCGAAAGTTTTATGAGATAACACAATGTCCGTTACAAAAATTAAACAGTGTTGTTACATGGGTACAATACATAAATAGTTCAAATAAAACACAATACAGCACCGAGAAAGTTCTACTATAATTCAAATACTAAATCTAAAACATTGAACTAGCACACATATACTAATCCTCAGTCTGAAACATACTGAGTAAGCAACTCGTCATCCGAGTACCAGTCCTCTACCACAACCTCGTTGCTGTGGCTAGGCTCACCTGTATTGCCCTGATCTGCCTATCGCCTGTAGTAAGCTACCTCCGCTTCACCTGCGGCCTCTGCGCCCTAAGTCAAGAACGCGTCCTCCTCCATCTGGATCATGTGTCTAGGCACACTTGCATTACCTTGATCCGACTGTCACCTGTAGTAAGCGGCCTCTACTTCATCTGTGGCCTCTACGGCCTGAGTGAAGAACGTGTCGTTGTCCTCCTCCTCCTATAAGCCCGCCTCTGCTAGAGCGATGAGCTCGCTCAGTCTACCAGTATCGTCCTCAGCCACCTCCGCCTACAAACCCGCCTCAGCAAGAGCGATGAGATCGCTCAACCTGGCAGTGTCGTCCTCATCCTCGTCCCCCTCATCAGACAACACAATCGGAGATTGAACGGTGCGACCAGCTCGCGTTCTGTGCTCATGTAACTTCTTTTCCTCAAATCTTGCATGGGCCACCTCTGCGGCATGGTCCTCGCTACATCCAATCCCTTTATGTATGAAATGCAACAAGTTAGCAACGCGATTATATTACATTTAAATGTAGGCAATGAAAATAACAAGGCTTCCAATGACTCACTGGCACACAATGCAACAACATAGTCGTTCAAGACCTGCATCCATACTCTTTCCTCCTCCCTTGCCTTTTTCCTTGTCCTCTCCTTCTCCCTTGCCTTTTTCCTTGCCCTCTCCTCCTCTAACGCCCTCCGTCTCTCCAATCCCCATTTATCAAGCCCAACATCGATCGGGTTACGAATACCGCGCTGTCTAGCAAACTCACGCATCTTGTTTTTGTGATGTTTAACGAATAGGTTGACGTAGTCAAGTCCATATTCCCTCTTCCATGCAATTACTTGCCTTCCCTTCAGTTCATCCAAGAACTTAGCTTGACCATCATAACATTCCCACCTGCATTTCCTAGTACTCTGTTCAAACAAAAAATTATATCATATATGTCTTTGCAAAAGAAACAAAATACAATTTCATGTTTAGCACAAAAATAACCAACCTCATCATAGTCAACCATATAGCTGCAATAATGGCCTATTCCAAGCTTCAAAGGGACTAGACCGTAATTGGATTTAACACCACATTCGCACTTGATTGGAGGTGCTTTGTAAATTAACATTTCTTTCTTCTTTTCCTTTGCCTTTGGTGGCTCCGGCCATTGATTCTTAGGACCGTAGAGCCACTCATTGAAACGACACTTCGCAAATCCATAACGCTACAAGAGAATACATTAGTACACGCACACATATAGAGATAAACATTTAAACAGATACACTTTCCACTTCGTGTTTGTTTGGACACACAAACTCCAATGTATTCTCAGGGTTTATCATAGCTCGATCTCCGTATTTGCACATAGGAAGTTCCTCGAGTCGTCTAACTGTGGCTAGGTACTTCTCCTTAGCCATCATTGGCGGGGGTTAGGAGGGTGGAACCCACCGCTGGAAGTGCTCATGGATGTCTCCCTCTACACCAATCGTCGAAAAGGAGGTACCTAGGGTCAAACCTGTCTGCACCATCGATCCACTAAAAGAAAAAGCACCTCTCATAGGCCTACACAACAAGATTTCAACAAAATATTAGTAGCCTACTTACACAAATAAAGAAAAAAAAGATAGTGGAAATAATTACTTACATTAAAACGACTGCATGTGTAGAAGCCATGCACCGCTGTGTCTGGATGTCTCGATTGAAACACGTTGGCCGAGAAACCACAGTCACTGTTAGGGACAGGGAGGTTAGGAGGGACGGGGGCATCTTTGCTAGACGCGTTGGGGTATAATTCTCGAGGACGACCCCGTTTTCGCCAAAACTTCTCCCGATACATTTCTTACATCTAACAAAACAGTTGTAATTTAACAAAAAAAAATCAAAACATCATAAATTAACGTCAATGAGAACCATTTGCATTACAACAAATAAAATATAACCTATACTTTGGTGCAAACTCTATCTTAGATGCAAACATGAAAACTATATAAAAACTATACTTTGGTCAGTAAAAAATAAAATTTGGTACATCAACAGTGTGTCTATATATTTATTCACATATAAAAGCTGAGATGCAAACTCAAACAAGCAAAATTCATATAAAAATTGACCTTAGAATTCTAACTACTATGTCAATCCTAATCCTAATTCTAATCCTTAACAATGTCAATCCTAACAATGTCAATCCTAATCCTAATCCTTCAATCCAACGTTCTAACAATGTCAATCCTAATCCTAATCCTTCAATCCAATGTTCTAACGAACTCATATTTTCCTCCATACCCTAACTACTCATTCAAATCCTTCGATCCACCATGAAGGCCGAGGAGGAGCTTCATTACCTTGACAAGGTCGAGGAGGAGCTTCGAGGAAGGTAGGGAGGGGGCCGGCAAGGGAGGGAAATTCGGCGGCCGGCCGTGGTGGAGGCGGGAGGCAATGGCGCAGTGGTGCGGGCTGGCAGGCGCGGTGGTGCAGGCTGGTAGGCGTGGCGGCGGGGGCTGGGCGGCACGGAGGCGGCTGCTGTGCGGCTCGGAGTGAAACAGAGAGGGAGGAAAGGTACTAGGCCGCAGGCCTCTATTTGGCACGTCACAACCGCGCCCTGATCGGTGGCGCGGCAAGGCCTGCCACGTCAGCGACCAGCGGGCGCGGGACGTTGCCACGTACGCACCCCTGCCGCGCCACCATGCATGGTGCGACAAAGTTGTTTCGCCGCGTCGTGCAAACAGGTGCGTCCAAAAGTGTTAGTTTTGAAAAAAAAAATAAACAGTGTCAGTTTTAAAAATAGTTTAAAAAAGTGTTAAAAATAAAAAAAATCTTTACAGAACGCCCCCATAATGTTTTTGAGGTTCTGTTGCAGACATACATGCTTGATTCCTTGGGGGGGGGGGGGGACTCTATGTCTTAAGAGTTCAGTTTTTCTATCCATATTTCCTGATGGGTTCATACGCCTGATGACAGGCCCAGGAGGGGCCCAGGCTGGCCACGCGGGGGGCCAAACTGCTCCACCAGGAGGGGGGACGCGCGTGACCAGCGGGGCAGCAGCCTCCCGCCGCGCCGCCAGCACTCCGAGCCTGTAGGATCTAAAATAAATGAAAGGAAATAGAGGAAATATAAATAGAGTCGGTTTAGGAAATATTGGATAGGATTTAGAGAAGTCCAAATCTATAAGGATTTTCCCTCATTAGTTTACTTGAGATGCAAGTCCACTCGGGACTATAAATATAGGGGCGATGTAACTATTCCTATCTAAGCAGAAATAGAACGAGAGCTCTTCCCCTATCCCTTCCCCTTCTCTGCCTCGGTCTTCTCTTCTCCCTCTCCAGTGCCGCCTCCCCTCCCCTGTGCCACCACCAGCCTGTCTACCCTAGCCGCCACCCCCCCTCCCCCAAAGAGGGCTCTTACAATGGGCAATCATTTCACCCATGTTAGTTAGTTAATTTACCAGACAATCATAGTTTGATTATCTAGGTATTTGAAAATTTGTTGTAAATAAGTACCCACCGAAGTATTTCCGCTGATATGGACAGCCAAGCAGATCCTTGTTTCAATTTATCTATTCATAATTTTTTATTAAGACCATAGGATATTATATTTGATATGCATATAGCCGTCCCAAGATTCAACCCAATAGATCTACGAAATAAACGCGGGAAAACAACGAACATAACCTCTATATATATTAACCTTTTATAACAACTATATATATCTTAAAAATGGTTGACAGAGCCAAAAAGGGGTACAAAGGAATATGGTGATTTTCTGGTTCATATATATATATATATATATATATATATATATATATATATATATATATATATATATATATATATATATATTTCTATAAGACTTTTGCTATTTGTTTGTTGACAATTTTTTTGGTACTACATTTGTCAGATTTCTATACGTTTAGTTCACTAGTAGAGAAATGGGTTGTAGTCCCGGTTGGGAACTGGCTTTAGTCCCGGTTTCCCAACCGAAACTATGAATCCGGGACTAAAGGTCCTGGCCTTTAGTCCCGGGTCACATAACCGGGACTAAAGGTCCATCCTCAGGAGAAAAAAAAACAAAATTGTAGGGAGATCTCTCTTGCGATGTGTGAGATTCAAACCCAGGACCTCTTTCTGGGAGGACTCTATGTCTTAAGAGTTCATCGGTAAACTATAGTTTTTCTATCCATATTTCCTGATGGGTGTCATACGCCTGATGACAGCCCAGGAGGGGCCCAGGCTGGCCACGCGGGGGGGGGGGGGGGGCAAACTGCTCCACCAGGAGGGGGGACGCGCGTGACCAGCGGGGCAGCAGCCTCCCGCCGCGCCGCCAACACTCCGATCCTGTAGGATCTAAAATAAATGAAAGGAAATAGAGGAAATATAAATAGAGTCGGTTTAGGAAATATTGGATAGGATTTAGAGAAGTCCAAATCTATAAGGATTTTCCCTCATTAGTTTACTTGAGATGCAAGTCCACTCGGGACTATAAATATAGGGGCGATGTAACTATTCCTATCTAAGCAGAAATAGAACGAGAGCTCTTCCCCTATCCCTTCCCCTTCTCTGCCTCGGTCTTCTCTTCTCCCTCTCCAGTGCCGCCTCCCCTCCCCTGTGCCACCACCAGCCTGTCTACCCTAGCCGCCACTCCCCCCCTCCCCCAAAGAGGGCTCTTACAATGGGCAATCATTTCACCCATGTTAGTTAGTTAATTTACCAGACAATCATAGTTTGATTATCTAGGTATTTGAAAATTTGTTGTAAATAAGTACCCACCGAAGTATTTCCGCTGATATGGACAGCCAAGCAGATCCTTGTTTCAATTTATCTATTCATAATTTTTTATTAAGACCATAGGATATTATATTTGGCATGCATATAGCGGTCCCAAGATTCAACCCAATAGATCTACGAAATAAACGCGGGAAAACAACGAACATAACCTCTATATATATTAACCTTTTATAACAACTATATATATCTTAAAAATGGTTGACAGAGCCAAAAAGGGGTACAAAGGAATATGGTGATTTTCTGGTTCATATATATATATATATATATATATATATATATATATATATATATATATATATATATATATATATATATATATATATATATTTCTATAAGACTTTTGCTATTTGTTTGTTGACAATTTTTTTGGTACTACATTTGTCAGATTTCTATACGTTTAGTTCACTAGTAGAGAAATGGGTTGTAGTCCCGGTTGGGAACTGGCTTTAGTCCCGGTTTCCCAACCGAAACTATGAATCCGGGACTAAAGGTCCTGGCCTTTAGTCCCGGGTCACATAACCGGGACTAAAGGTCCATCCTCAGGAGAAAAATAAACAAAATTGTAGGGAGATCTCTTTTGCGATGTGTGAGATTCAAACCCAGGACCTCTTTCCTCGCGCATAAACTCCTTACCAATTCAGTTGTACACCACATGTGACAGAGTCCTGGACACTCTCCTTTTGAATTGACCTGTGGGGTACCTTTAGTCCCGGGTGGGAGACCTTTAATCCGGGTTGGTGACACCAACCGGGACTAAAAGGTCACCCTTTAGTCCCGGTTGCTATTACCAACCGGGACTAAAGGTTGAAGGACCTTTAGTCCGGGTTGGTAACACCAACCGGGAGTAAAGGTCGACCTTTAGTCTGGGTTGGTAACACCAACAGGGACTAAAGGTGGCCTGCTGCGAAAGCGTGCCAGGACAGGGGCATTTAGTCCCTGTTGGTAGCTCCAACCGGGACTAATTCTTCCTTTACTCCCGGACGCAAAAAATACCGAGACTAAAGCCCAAAATCAAAGCGGATGAAAGGTCATTTCTCTACTAGTGGTTGTGCTTTAGGATTTGTGCTACAACTGTCTACTGGGTCGTATTTATAAAAAATATGGCAGAATAATTAGACACTCCCTATATATAATACTAAATTAAGTTGCAGGTGATTCAATGGACGTTGCAGAGTGTACACAATTTTATTGAGCCTAGCATGCTTGTTAATTAAAAACCTACTTTTCGAAGATCTCTTCCTTCTCTTCGAGATCGAACATCAATTGCAACGATTCGATAGATAGCTTATTGGGATAGATGTAGATAAACAACCCCCCCCCCCCCCCCCTAGAAACGTATAGGAGGTTTTCTCCTCGTACGGCTCGAGAAAATGATTCGAATTTCTGTCTATAATGCAAATAGATAGAAATTCGATTATGACTTGCATTAATTTCCTAGTTATAAACATGTATATGTTCTTTGGTTACCTTTGTATATTCAGGTGATTATGAATTATATATGTTGGAAACTTTGACATTAGCAGCTCAAAGCACAACGAAGTAAAGTCAACTTTCCGTCATGAATAAATATTCCGTTTACTTGGATAATAAATATTCCAAATTTTTATATAAGCGTGTGGTTGGCGGCGACATGTTGTGGCCTTGGAGTTTGATATACCGTCATCAAATTTGGGTGCACGTTGTATTTAGGCATCCATACAGATGTTATTAATCTTATTTTCTCACACATTAAAATTTGAAACAGGCGCGCCCAAAACTGTTAGTTTTGAAAAAAAAATAGTGTCAGTTTTAAAAATAGTTTAAAAAAGTGTTAAAAATAAAAAAAATCTTTACAGAACACCCCCATAATGTTTTTGAGGTTCTGTTGCAGACATACATGCTTGATTCCTTGGGGGGGGGGGGGGGGGGACTCTATGTCTTAAGAGTTCATCGGTAAACTATAGTTTTTCTATCCATATTTCCTTATGGGTGTCATACGCCTGATGACAGGCCCAGGAGGGGCCAGGCTGGCCACGCAGGGGCGCCAAACTGCGCCACCAGGAGGGGGGACGCGCGTGACCAGCAGGGCAGCGGCCTCCCGCCGCGCCGCCAACACTTAGATCCTGTAGGATCTAAAATAAATGAAAGGAAATAGAGGAAATATAAATAGAGTCGGTTTAGGAAATATTGGATAGGATTTAGAGGAGTCCAAATCTATAAGGATTTTCCCTCATTAGTTTGCTTGAGATGCAAGTCCACTCGGGACTATAAATATAGGGACGATGTAACTATTCCTATCTAAGCAGAAATAGAACGAGAGCTCTTCCCCTATCCCTTCCCCTTCTCTGCCTCGGTCTTCTCTTCTCCCTCTCCAGTGCCGCCTCCCCTCCCCTGTGCCACCACCAGTCCGTCTACCATAGCCGCCCCCCCCCCCCCCCCCCCCCCCCCCAAAGAGGGCTTTTACAATGGGCAATCATTTGACCCATGTTAGTTAGTTAATTTACCAGACAATCATAGTTTGATTATCTAGGTATTTGAAAATTTGTTGTAAATAAGTACCCACAGAAGTATTTCCGCTGATATGGACAGCCAAGCAGATCCTTGTTTCAATTTATCTATTCATAATTTTTTATTAAGACCATAGGATATTATATTTGGCATGCATATAGCCGTCCCAAGATTCAACCCAATAGATCTAGGAAATAAACGCGGGAAAACAACGAACATAACCTCTATATATATTAACCTTTTATAACAACTATATATATCTTAAAAATGGATGACAGAGCCAAAAGGGGGTACAAAGGAATATGGTGATTTTCTGGTTCATATATATATATATATATATAAGACTTTTGCTATTTGTTTGTTGACAATTTTTTTGTCCTATATTTGTCAGATTTCTATACATTTAGTTGTGCTTTAGGATTTGTGCTACAACTGTCTACTGGGTCACATTTATAAAAAAATATGGCAGAATAATTAGACACTCCCTATATATAATACTAAGTTAAGTTGCAGGTGATTCAATGGACGTTGCAGAGTGTACACAATTTTCTTGAGCCTAGCATGCTTGTTTATACTTAGTTATAAACATGTATATGTTCTTTGCTTACCTTTCTATATTCAGGTGATTATGAATTATATATGTTGGAAACTTTGACATTTGCAGCTCAAAGCACAACAAAGTAAAGTCAACTTTCCGTCATGAATAAATATTCCGTTTACTTGGATAATAAATAATCCAAATTTTTATATAAGCGTGTGGTTGGCGGCGACATGTTGCGGCCTTGGAATTTGATATACCGCGATCAAATTTGGGTGCACGTTGTATTTAGGCATCCATACAGATGTTATTAATCTTATTTTCTCACACATTAAAATTTGGAACAGGAGCACCAGGACAAATCATCGTATAACTATAAGTACGAAAATTATTAAGCTTTGTGTCTATGTGGCCTGTACTAATTAGTTACGTTCATCCCAAGTGATTAACGCAATGTTAACAACCAGCCACCACCAGGAGACACCGCCGCCGCCATGCTGCTGTCTACGTCCCTCGCTTTCTTCCTTTCCGGCGAGTTCAGGTCCCTCACCAGTGAGTACGCTGGAGGAGGAGCACTACTGAAAAAAAAGATTTTTAGATGCTGAACGTTTTTTATTAATATTTTCTTCTCTGGGCGGATGCTTAGGCCCTATTTAGATCCACCCAAAAACCAAAAATTTTCAAGATTCCCCGTCACATCAAATCTTGCGACACATGCATTGAGCATTAAATATAGGTAAAAAGAATAACTAATTACACAGTTTGCCTGTAATTGGCGAGACAAATCTTTTAAGCCTAAATAGTCTATAATTGGACAATTGTTGCCAAATACAAACGAAAGTGCTACAGTAACCAAAACCAAAAACTTTCGGAACTAAACGCGCCCTTAGAATAAACCAGCAGAGGTTGGTCGGCTGTCTTCATGTGCGCCGTATCTGTCCAAATCCGGCCGTCAGATGACTAAACATGGTCTATAGTTTATTCAAAGTCAGCTCACCTCTGCTTAGTGCTCTAGTGCACATTTCAATGGAGGTGCCATCCCGTCAGATCACTATAAATACATGCTGCATGGATGTGGAGTAGCACCTCATCCATCCAATTTGCACTCTGAATCCATCGGCGATCACTCTAATTCCGATCTGTAATACATTATACATATACAAGTCAAGAGATTCAGCGGAAGAAGATGGTGGCTGCGTGCATGAGCATGGCGGAGCGGTGGAACCTCGCCGGCGCCACGGCGCTCGTCACCGGCGGCAGCAAGGGCATTGGGTACACATTACGTGCTCTGATGATCTCGCATGCGATGTACTACTTAGTTTGTACGAGTCACTTAAATTATGGACGTGTGTCTGTGATCGGTGGCAGGTTCGCGATCGTGGAGGAGCTCGCCGGGTTCGGCGCCAGAGTGCACACGTGCTCACGCAATGCGGCGGAGCTGGAGGAGTGCCGCCGGCGGTGGGAGGAGAAGGGGCTGCAGGTCACCGTCTCCGTCTGCGACGTGTCCGTGCGCGCCGACCGCGAGGACCTCATGGCCACCGTGGGCGCCACCTTCGGCGGTAAGCTCGACATCCTCGTGAACAACGCGGGGCAGTCGATGTTCAAGCACACGCTGGAGTGCACCGGCGAGGACTACGCGCGGATCATGGCGACCAACCTGGAGTCGTGCTTCCACCTCAACCAGCTCGCGCACCCGCTCCTGCGTGCCAGCGGCGGTGGCGGCAGCGTCGTGCACATCTCCTCCATCGCTGGCTTCATCGGGCTGCCGGCACTCGCCGTCTACTCCATGTCCAAAGGCGCCATGAACCAGCTCACACGCAGCCTCGCCGCCGAGTGGGCCGGCGACGGCATCCGCGTCAACTGCGTCGCGCCGGGTGGCATCAGAACTGACATCAGCAGTGATGTAAGCTTAACCTCTGTCAGCTGCTACCTACGCATATTAATCTTTTACATGATATATGACCTCATGGGACGATTGATTTATTTTTGCAGAAGACGATAGACCCGGAGCTGGTGAAGAAGGAGATGGCGCGGCTGCCCATGGGGCGGATCGGCGAGCCGGAGGAGGTGGCGTCCATGGTGGCCTTCCTCTGCATGCCGGCGGCGTCCTACATGACTGGCCAAGTCATCTGCATCGACGGCGGCCGCACCATAGCTTAGCTTCCCTAGCTAGTCCACTTGTCACAGTTCATCATGTATGTATGCGTACGTGACAGACCAGCTGCCGGCACACGTACATTCTGTCTGTACATTTGCGTGCATTGTGCTGAGGATGATTTTCTCCTTTTGATTTGTACTTCCATCGAATGCATCTGGAAATATATATTTTCGACTTTTTCTTCTGTGAAAATAGGTCCCAAGGTAATGATTTCAATTGGTCTGTGGAGTCAACTCATGCTTTATAAGGTGGCATACATTAGTACTAATTATTAGATTATGAGGAATGAGATAGTGTTGTTCAACCCATTTCATTCCGCAAACCAAACAAAAAAAGTTATTTTCGTAATGGACTATCCCATTAATCAAACCAAACACATTCATAATGTACCATCGGCTCTTAGAAATAATTATTTTCACTTGTGGTACCTTATTTCAACTGCCACAGTGGTGGAGCTGCTGCATGGCAACCCAAGGTGGCCGCCCGGGCTCATCGGTGAAACGCAAAGGAAATTTGTGTTATATCAAAGAAAAACACTATACTTTTAGTTAAATATTTCTACATAATAAGAATCATCAGGGCTCTTTGCCAGCACAAATAGCCTTTTGTAGAGGTGGATTTCTTAACCTAACTGCCACTACAAATCAGATTAAAATGACATGTATAAAATTGATAACCTTTTCATATTAAGTCACATGAAGATAAAATTTATATCAAAGTTGTAGAGCTTAGTGAAAACTACAGCTCCGTAGTTGAAGTTTTTCATTTGAAATTATTTATATTCGCAAATATTTGTTAAAATTTCTCAGATCTATTTTAAAACATAATTTTCTTGAGAAAACCACCACTAAGAATAGTCACCATGGACGGGTCATGATTCTCATATTGCTATCATTAGCGGCTGTGTAGTGGGATGGTAAGGAAGGATTGCAGTGTCCCAAGGGCTCTTCGGTGGATCGGGCCTAGGTGTAAAAAAAATATTTTCATAGTTTTTCATATTGCTTTTTGGACAAGCGATAGCTTAGGAGAACTACTACTAGAAATCAATTTTCACAGGTGTGTGACTTAACCAAGCTTTCATTGAAATGTATGTCTATTGACGGTATGGTCACCGCTAGTGGAAATACTGGCCTTTCATACTGGCGGTCAAAAACTGGAGCTGGTAAAAATAGTTTTTGTCCTTGTGAAATCAATGAAATGGACGGCACGAGGAGTTACTTTGTCGAGTTTGGGGATAGGAGGTGATAGACTAAGGTTGAAGAAGAACATTACTGGCCAGGAGGTTGTTGGTTGCTGGACAACGGACAACCATCATGCTTCAAACATAACAATGTCGTTTTCATTCATTTATTGATTAGCATCGCCCTTTATTTGTGTATAAACTTGTTAAATGTAATTTAAAGAGGAATCAAAACTTATATGTAATCTTTGACTACGTATGTTATAATAAATGCTTGTACTCTAGAGGCTCCACTAGCACTTGAATTTGTATTGCTATACGTAATATGAGTCAAAAATGTATCTTAAAATGGGGTGTTCAGAAAAATTGGTATTGTGTGTAGAGCCTGGCCCCCAAAATGTTTCACTCAACAAAAAAATTGTATATGTTCTCTCTTCATCTAATGGCTCATGTTTTTCCTCATATCATCACAATATATGATCCGCATATATTTCTTTGTTTGATGCTGATGAGCAATATATTCTTTTCCGAAAAGGAAAGTTTTATTAATTTCAAAAATGTTACATCAAGGTGATACAGCATCTTGAAATCCTCCCAATCTCTGCCTGAAAGGCACACAACCCAAAGAGAGAAAAAAACATCGCCAGGGACTACTGGCTATCAAAGTATTAAGAAGCCGCTACAACAACCTCCTGGGAAGCAGGCTTCCGTAGGTTGGATCACGTACGGAGCCAGTGCGTAGTTGAGTAAATGACCTGAAAAGGAAGATTGTTTGTTTTAAAATATACCTGCATTTCTACGTAGTCACAAGGACCAACACAGAGCTGCCACTCCCAGTAGAACCAATGTCCAAGTCCTTGCAAATGTGCCAAATTAAAAGGCATCACAATTCGTTACAAGCTACGGAGGTATTAAATCTATTACACATTTTACCTTTTGGCATCGGCTCTATTGGGCATCGGCTCTTGCACGTAGAATTTTTAACCTTAGCCTTTGCGACCATATAGCGAATGTAAAATCGAACCATTTATTTTGCTGTTTCAACTGAGCCAGCCAAAATGGGCAATTATCTTGTGTTGACTAGGTCCACTTACACTAAGAAAACAGATTATTCAGTTTGACTTAACAGCGAATCAGCAACATACACAATTATCTAGTGTTGACTTGCATCAGTTGCTGACACGTACGCACCTTCGACATCATTTCACTTCCATTTGGTTCTTTAAAAAATATCACTGCTGCATCTCCTTGCACGTGATCACCACTACTCCGGGCTTGTTTTTGTTACAGAATAAAAGATTGCGTATCTGCATATCCATATACGCCAGTATCCCCGTCTCTAGTAAGCCATCTGTATCAGATTAATTAGTATCAGTTTTTTTGACTTGAGATCTACCCTAATCATGTTCATGGGAGTTAACTATAACAGCCACTCTAGTTGTTAGCAGCCTCACAGGGGCAACACACCACTTAGATATACCCTTATATGTAGGTCAATTTCTTGATGTGCAACGATGAATGCACCCAAAGATAGTGACGGTCGAGCAAATCCCCCTGCCATGTTCCTCTTACATAGTTCCTTTTTATATTTGTACTATATTAGAGTGTTCCTTGTTTATATTTCTATTATACTAGAGTCTTCTTGCCGACATACTATTCAACACACTATATGTGCATGGATTTGATGCTCAGATAACAACAAATTATACATGAGATTCATTATTTGCGATACCTTGACACTGGACAATCAATGGCCGGCTTAGGTCAATGGCACATTTAATTTTTGTAATGTTTTGTCATCTAGCTCAAATGGCCAGATGGAACTTTATTTTGAGTATCTGAAACAGAGAAACAGAAATGATATTGACGGCACACCGAGATTGCTCTATCCAACGTAGTCGCTGGTCATGTATAGTATAGCACAGACAACACATTCATTGGATTTTAGGCCAAATGTCGTTCTCATGCAAAACAGTTTGTTAAACATATACACTAATAGAAGATATAAAACTAGAAGAAATCGTCTCACAAATTTAAACATCTGATGCATGCATTCTGTCCTTAGATGGATGGTAGTATTTGTGCAACTGTAGACTGATGCATTCATGTATTAGCTACATATTGCACGACATTGACATTAGCATATGCACCACTAACTTAGTAAAGTCAATAGTACATTTTTTTTCAATGGTCAGATGCAACTCTAAATAAAAGAAAATGGAGATATGACCTGGCCTCAGCGATTAGTATCATGCAGGATATATATAGTCACAAATATGTATATTATGTATGACATGTGAACCCGTACAAATGATTTGTTGCATAGTCAGAAATATCTTAGACTTTTTGCTCAAATATCAGAGCTAGCTACTTGCCTTTATTTGTGTGCACAAAATTTTATTGCATATGACTACGCCAATTTCCTGTCTAGCCTGATCATTTTTTTATTGCATGTGTGTGTTTCTTGCGTACCTTTGTATATTCAGGTGTTTTTGTATTATTTATATTCAGGTCCTTGACATCATTAGCAACTCAATTCACAGAAAGATTAATTAAGTCAACTCGTCGCGTATGTTTCCCTTCACAGAATAGTGTTAATTTCGTCTGGAATAGTTGGAGGCTATGCATAGCCCTTTTGAATAAAATATAATACGGCCAGTCAAATTTCTGTGCACGTCGTCTTTATTTCAGACAATGCATCCTACGGTTGTAGAAAATTAAGCAGAGTTATATATGGCAGAACTAGATCAATATACTCCCTTTGATCTATGGTGGACGCGCAAAACCTAGCCGCCATGGAGGCTGCGAGACGGGTGGGCGGGCGAGCGAGAGAGAATGACGACGGGGAAAGAAACGTACGGGTCAGGAGTAGTTTTTTCTTTCGCCCAGGGATTGGCAGGGTTGGGGCCGAGAAAGCACGGATTTAATTTGGTCCGGGATGGATCCAAATGGTCACCGGGGTTGTGGAGGGAACACAACTCCCGCGGGCTTTTCTTCACCCGTCGTAAGGCCGAGATAGCGGTGGGCAAAGCAATATCGAAAGGAGCCCCTAGGAGAGATGGGATACCATGGGCAGGGGGAAGTCAGGTGGCAGCCGATCGCCCTATGGGGTGTCGGATTAGGATTTAAATTCCTTTATATACACTGCGCCATGTGGGGTTGATTTTCAGGAGCAGAAAAACCAATTTTTGTTGGTAGTTCATATCAGAAACCGGCGGTGAAATGGTTCATGTACAAACCTACAGTGAAAATTACAAACCGACCGTGATACATTAACACCAGCGGTTTCAATAGAATGACGGTGGCAGATCCCTGAACTCTGAGAAGTACCTCCCCCGAGCTCCCCAATGGGCGATTCGGGGGCCGACCCGCCGGCGCCGCTAGCCACCCCCCCCTCGGCCTACCCACCGGCCACTGTCGCCGACCTCTGGCGTGCGGTGGCAGCGGCCCCCCAAAAGGGTACTCGTCGCAGCTCCTGCCCCTTTCTCCTCACCACCCCTCTTCTACACCTTCGGCTCCGGAGTTTTGGCCGGCGGTGGGAGCGGATTTGGGCTTCCTAGGGCCAGATTCGGTGTTCGCTCCCGAGGCCGCCTCGCATCGCGAGCTCCACGGCGGTGGCTGGTGGCAGCAAGTGCCTGGGCGGCCGTGGCCGGATCTGGCCGGGAGCTACCTGCTTGAGGTCCCTATGGCAGAACGGCCCGAAATAGCACGCTTCCGGAGGCGCTCGTCTTCCACCAGACACTAAGCACCCCGAAAGCTGGCTACATCGGTCGGTTCCATCAAGCACACCCCAAGGGAGAACTCGAACCATCCACGTTTTTCCTCCAGAATCCAATAATGAAAATGAGTTCACAATACTTAGTCCATTTTATACAACAAGACTTCTCAGAAATACATTATTACAATACCAAGTTTAGAGTGCGGAATTTAACAGCGGAATTAAATTAAACATCTAACGATAAGATACAAGGATCTATCTGTGCCCACCAGAAGAATCCTCCACACAACAGCCATTACTCAAGCTGCACCTGCAACAGGGGTAAATAAACCCTGAGTATATAATGTACTCGCAAGACTTACCCGACTAGTGGGAATACTTTCTCGACTCCAAAGGATATGATAGGGTGTATGGTTTGCTGGGTTTCCTTTGTATGAAAAAGCATTACTAGTAGTGAATCCTTATGTATGTGTTTTAATAGCAGTCATGCTTAGATCATTAGCTAACCATTCTATGTAAGCATCTGTTCTACTTTTAAGCAAGAGTTGAGCAAACAGATTCATTTCACCATCTTTTATCTTCCAGTTCTTACTATGGTGCTAGATCGTAGACAAGTCGTATCGTATTATACGATGATTCGCGAACCAATGTAGCCTAGCTAGGTACCTCGAAACACATGCCCCGCTTGTACCCCAGGCACAAGCAGGACTAGCCGACCACTCTCCTGTCAAGGGGTCTAGGTCCCCATCCAAACTTAGACTCCAAGCCCCCACACCTGAGTCCTGGACTCAGTGTGGTACTTAGACCTCCACCATCCTCGCCTCTAATCAGCCGGTCCAGAAAGAGACAGAACTGATGACAAGAGAGCAACGAGCCTTCCTGCTCCCATAAGCAAGTATGTGCTCAGGATATTAAGTCTGTGACCTGACTAGAATCCAATGCAATGGCCGGTCCTTAACCGACATGGACAGGGAAAACAGTGTAACCAAGCTATGCTCCGTTGGCCGTGGGACACAACCTGTTACACCCACCAATACCCGTATCATATCCCTACCCGGTCTCTATTTCCTTTCAACATTTTATCATGAGAGTAATAATAATAATCACCTATTTGAGTAACGCCAGGTTACTCACATTACTGATAGCCTAAGCATAGCAGCTACTCGACCTATGCTAGTAGGACTTATAGGTAGGTTTATCTATGCATGTAGTTTCAACAATAAGTCTATAATGTAAATGCACACCACATATATATATATATCCAGTTATTATTCAAAATAAGGGTTATGCATTGGGGCTTGCCTTGGGTAGGCGCAGTGTCAGCTCAGTCAGTTAGTGGTGGCTCTAGGACTTCCTCCTACACAAGGATTTCCTCCTCATACTCCTCGATCACGTCCTCGAACTCGTGATCTCCGATGGTCACGATCTTTGTCAACTTGTTCTCTACATGCATGCGATGATGATGCAACACTTAGCGTTTCGGCAACAGCAACTCTTAAAACAAGAATATACATGGTAAACTACTAAGCTAGCTCTAATGACTAAGATACTAAGCTAACTATCATCTTCATCAAGTAAAGTATTGGGTTCAACTAACAAACACCTAGCTTTACAAATGAAGGATATATCTCTATTTCTACTAATGATTTAATGTATATTTAAAACAAAGAGCATTTAACTACCCTTATGTTAAGTCTATTCTAAAGATACAAAAATTACACTGAGCACATAATAATACCATGAAGCTACTGTAAAATTTTCAAAGCTAAAGCTATCACCATTTTGCCACAAAAATTCCTACAATATTTAACCTAATAATTTTAAGCACTCTCAAATGATTTAATAGCTCCTGGTATCAACAAGTATATATATGAACTAAATACACTAACAGATAGAGCACAATTTTAGGAACTTAACAAAATTGGTTTCATAATTTTTGGATTCCTACATGATTTTATATTAATTACCAAAGTTCAGCTCAGAATTAAAATGAAAAGCAATTTTCATTCTCCACGAAAAAACTAAACTGATTTCGGCCCAATGCGGCCCACACATGACGTAGCGTGCGCGCGCGCGCGAACGCATGGCGACCCATCTTGGGGCGGCCATGCTACGCAAGATTTGTGGCGATCCCCAACTACACCTACCTCAAGCTGAAGATGCCGGGACCAAATGGCGTCATCACCGTGAGTAGCGCCTTCTCACACGCCTTCGAGTGCGACCACGAGCACTATGAGCTCACCACCGCGGTCGTCAACTCATCCGAGCTCCTGCAGCTCGGGGAGTCGTGAACCCCAGCAGTCCCAGACTGCAACAAACCAACCTCCTCGACGGCCTTCCGCCCGCTCGAGGAAACCAAGGTAGTGGGTGTCAACCCCACTGACCCAGCCAAGACGGTGCGAATCGGGACCCAGCTCCCGGCCCAATAGGAATGCGAGCTCGTCGAGTTCCTACACGACAATCATGATGTCTTCGCAAGGCATCCTTCTGACATGCCGGGGATACCACGGGAAGTCACCGAGCATGCACTACGCATTATCCCGAGCTCAAGGCCCGCCAAGCAACGCCTGCGTCGTTTCGACGACGAGAGGCGCAGGGCCATAGGCGAAGAGATCACCAAGCTCCTAGCAACCGGATTCATCAGGGAGGTTTTCCACTCCGACTGGCTCGCCAATCCCGTCCTTGTCAGAAAAAAGACCGGGAAGTGGAGAATGTGCGTCGATTACACCGGACTTAATAAAGCGTGTACGAAGGATCACTTTCCTTTACCACGCATAGACCTGATAATTGACTCCACCTCGGGTTGCGAGATCCTCTCCTTTCTGGATGCCTACTCAGGCTATCACCAGATCGCAATGAAAAATTCTGATCAGCTCGTGACCTCGTTTATTACCCCGTATGGTTCATACTACTACGTGACCATGCCTTTCGGTCTGAAGAATGCTGGCGCCACCTACCAAAGGTGCATGCAGCAATGCTTCGCCGACCAAATCGACCCGCCTGATCAGCCTGATCAGGCTGAACAGCCGAAACCAATAATCGCCATCTATGTTGATGACATAGTGGTCAAAATGACTCGAGCTTGCGACCTGATCATAAACTTAGCCACAACGTTCGCGAACCTCCGAAGGTTCAACATTAAGCTAAATCCCAAAAAATGTGTTTTTGGGGTTCCAAAGGGAAAGCTGCTTGGATACATCGTATCCGAGCGCGGCATCGAGGCCAACCCCTTAAAGATCGCAGCCATCTCCAACATGGGCCCCATACGCAACGTAAAAGGCGTACAAAGGCTCACCGGCTGCCTAGCTGCCCTTAGTCGCTTCATCTCCTGGCTCGGCGAACGGGGGATGCCACTTTATAAGCTCCTCAAAAAGATGGACGCCTTCGTCTGGACTGAGGAAGCCCAGCAGGCTCTCGAAAGCCTCAAAACATCCTTGATGTCAGCCCCATTCTTTGTCGCTCCTGAACGGGGAGAACCCCTCCTCCTTTACGTCGCGGCAAGTAACCATGTGGTGAGTGTCGCCCTGGTCGTCGAAAGGGAGGAACCAGGACACCAGCTCAAGGTACAGCGACCCGTATGCTTCGTCGGAGAAGTACTTACCGACCCCAAGGTCCGGTACCCCCAGGTGTAGAAATCCTATACGCCGTGCTAATGGCCACTAGGAAGCTCCTACACTACTTCACCGACCACGAAGTCACAGTCCTCACTTCATACCCACTCGGAGACATCATCCGCAACTGCGATGCCGTGGGACGAATCTCTAAGTGGGCCCTTGAACTCATGGGCCATGACATCAGGTATACCCCCCGCACCGCAATTAAGTCTCAGGCTCTCGTGGATTTTGTCGCCGAATGGACGGAGGTCCAGCTACCGGCCCTGGATGTCTCCCATGAGTACTAGACAATATACTTCGATGGGTCCGTAATGGCGCCTGGCTCGGGGGCTGGAGTGGTTCTGATCTCCCCAGATGGGAGTAGGCTCCGTTACGCCATCCGCCTCCACTTTTCAGCTTCAAATAACGCTGTAGAATATGAGTCCCTTATCAACGGACTACGCATCGCCATCGAGCTCAGTGCTACACGACTCTACGTCCACGGCGACTCAGAACTAGTCGTTGATCAGGTCATGAAGGAGTCCTCCTGCAAAAGCCCCCTCATGACAGCATACTGCCAAGAGGTGCGTAAGCTCGAGGACAAATTCCAGGGAATCGAACTACATCACGTCCCTCGAAGGGACAACGACGCCGCCGATTTCCTCGCAAAACTAGCCGCTAGGCGGGATCAATCCTCGAGCGGAATCTTCATCAACAACGTCCATGAGCCGTCCGCCCACATCCTAGAAGGTCCAACCAAGAAACACCCAGATGGCCAGCCGGCGCTTGGAGGCTCCGACCTCGACGCCCAGTCGGTGCTCGGGGGCTCCGACCCCAAGCCGGCGCTCGGGGGCTCCGATCCTAGTACCTCTATAACGACGTCACCCGCGGACGTCGCCGTATTGGCACTCGATCAAACCGACTGGCGAGTACCACTACTCACCTACCTCCTCGAGGAGGTTCTCCTACCTAAAAGAATTGAAGTCCGATGAATCGCTCGACGCGCCAAGACCTTCGTCGTGCTCAGTAATGAACTCTACAAACAGAGTCCGTCAGGAGTGCTCATGAAGTGCGTCCCCGCCAGCCGGGGAAAGCAGATCCTCCTCGAGGTCCATGCCGAGATCTGCGGACATCATGCGGCCCCAAGGTCCCTAGTCAGAAAAACCTTTCGCCAAGGTTTTTACTGGCCCACCGCGCTACGAGATGCAGAGGAGGTCATCCACAGGTGCGAAGGATGCCAGTTCTACGCTCGGCAAACCCATTTACCGGCGCAAGAGCTCCAAACCATCCCAATCACCTGGCCATTCGCGGTCTAGGGCCTCGACATGGTAGGACCCCTCAAGAAAGGCCTAGGCGGTTTTACTCACCTACTCGTAGCAGTCGACAAGTTTACCAAATGGATAGAGGCCAAGCCCATCACCAATCTCCACTCGGAAGAGGCGGTCAAATTCTTCCTCGACATCATCTATCGATTTGGCGTTCCTAACTATATTATTACTGACCACGGGACTAACTTCACTGGGAAGAAGTTCCTAGACTTCAGCAATGGATACGGCATCAGAATCGATTGGGCTTCGGTCAGACATCCACGAACTAACGGTCTGGTCGAACACGCCAACGGCATGGTCCTGTAAGGACTCAAGTCGCGCATCTTCGACCGACTCAACAAACACACCGGGCGATTGGTTGTAGAGGTCCCAGCGATCCTCTAGAGCCTAAGAATGACCCCAAACCGATCCACAAGATTCACACCTTTCTTCCTGGCCTACGGAGCGGAAACCGTGTTGCCCTCCGACCTCGACCATGGCACACCAAGAGTAAAAGCTTTCGACCACGACCGAGCCATGGAGGCTCAAAAATACGCAATCGACCTGCTCAAAGAGGCCCGCAAGACAACCGTCATCCGCTCTGCTCACTATCAACAAACCCTCCGCAGGTACCATGAAAGGAAGATCAGAGAAAGGATTCTCGAAGTCGGCAATCTCGTGCTCCAAAGGACCCAATCGACGAAGGAAAAACACAAGCTCTCTCCACCCTGGGAAGGACCCTATATGGTAACCGAAGTAATCCAACCGGGCACCTACCGACTGGAGGACAACAACAGCAATGTTCTCAACAACACTTGGAACATTGAACAACTACATCATTTTTCCCTTAAATTTGGTCTAAACACTTTCGGTTAAAACACATGCTCCTGTAAGAGCGCCCCGCCCGAACACTTTCAACTCGGGTCGCTTGAGGGCTCCATAAATGTACAAATATTGAGTATTACCTCTCTTTCTCTTTACTACCACATGGTATACAACTTTCTCCCTGAACGGAAACACATTCCATTCCTTTAACTACCCTACGTAACCTTGTTCTTACTCCCAAACCGAATGCACCCCGCCTTTCTCTATGGATACGAGCAACTAAACCTCACGGGCCACGCCCCGGGCTCCCAAGATCGCACCCTACGGGACAAATGAGCAGGTACAAGAAAGAAAGGATAAAAACAAAGGTTATGCTAGGACAAAAACAAGGAAACAGATATGGTGGTTTCGTCACAGGGGTAGTACGGTTGTATTCATTGATACAAAGAAACTATTTACACGGCGACTTACACACAAAACTTAACTATTACATTTTCTACTATTACAAATACTACTGCGGCCACTCGACAACTTCGCCTGAATGCCAGAAATCGCTCGGATCCACTCCTTCAAAACTTTGGCAAAACGCAACGGGTACCTCAAGGGCGTCGCACCTATAGATGCTCAGCAGAAGAACATGGAGCTCCTGACCTTCTCATGCAGTCGAGGCAGCTCTTGAGTGGGGGCACCGCTACCGAGGTAAGGTCGCCATGGCTGGAAGAAATCTCATCAAACTTTATGAACTGGCCAACTTGAGCAGCTGTAGGCACGGAACCCTCCACTGGCACAGTCGTGAGTAACCTCCCCTCCGATGAGGCTCGCTCAGTAAAGATCCACCAGAGAGTCTACACACGGCTCCATCCCGAAGAAGGCCTCACAGACCAGATCCAGCATCACCTCCAGTCCGACATCACGCTCTAGGTTCGCAAAAGGATCTGTAAGTCCTCCCCCTATTTAAAGAAGAAAGGTAAACGATTAGAGCGCAAAACTCTCCACCTACCCCCATTCAATGAGAATGGGAAATGATGGGACACGTCCTGACCGAAGGGACGCGCATTGACCGACGGAGCAACGCTGGGTCAGACGGAACACCACCTCGCAAAACGAAGCATGGCCGGGGTATGCCCCACCACTATCGCATGACCAGGCATGAAAACCAAAGCGTCACCACAAGCAGGCAGCTCCCCGCTTCCCCAGGACAGACCTACGAAGACCAAAAATGAAATCTCTACCGGGAGACCAACCGGTCCCCTGAGTCGATCGAGTCGCTCAGTATCCACACTAGGACATAGGTAGGAAGCGAAGGGACGCCCCATGTAGGCCATGCCAACTCTGTCACGAACGACGAGCACGGGTCCTGATCGGACGTTTTCGACTAAAGCTCTCCGAGCCCCGTCACTCCAGTCGTCATGGTAAACACTATCAAAACCCCATCTGTTTCTTTATAAATCATTCATACATCCATACGTGCATTCATCTCATACGCCTGAACCCCCCGGACGGTTAGGGCATGAACCGCCCGGGGGCTCGGGAACTAAGCATCGCACGTGCAGCAAAATGCATCACAACGCGCCGTGTTGCGTCACGAAGCGATGGTTTGCCTCATTCAACATGAGCAACTAAACAGATCTTGGGAAGAAAACCGTAGATGAGCACCATGTGGCCCTAGCTCGATCCGGTAGACCGGGTCATCTCAACCTTCTCGTTCGATCCTGAACCTCTCGCCAGGCCCACAGAATCTCCATCGAAGGGGAGGCCGTTAGGCCACCCGGGTCAGTCTCTGGAACGACCTAGGCATCTGTCGGGTTGTAGGTAAAGGAGTAGTGGAATGTCACAAGAGGGCTATGTCGACCCCGTCACGAACGACGGACCCGGATTCCACTCGATCACACCCGTTAGCGAACTCACCAAGCTAGTCTTCGAGCCCGAGCGATCGGGACAGGTGACGAAACTCAGCTCCTTCGGTTGTGAGGAACCAGATAGGGTAACGCACATAACTCACATCGACCCCCATGAAGACCCGATAGGGCTTGGGGGCTCAAGAAAAACGCCAAGGACGGCGACCTCGAACTTGCCAGATCAACGACTACGACTCGCCCGGTCCCATGGCGCGCACCGATGCCAGGATCCACGAGCACCGCCTTGTCCGATCTTTAACTAAACTAACAACGTCTTCATAATGACTTCACTTCCGACTGTGCTCCAAAGAAATATTGGGACCGCGACCCCGAACTCACGTCGACAGGATCGGCGACATCCGGCTACTGCTCTTGGGACCGTGACCCCGAACTCACGTCGATTGGATCGGCGACATCCGGCTACAGCTCTTGCGACTGTGACTCCGAACTCGCGTAACGGCTTCACTAACTGAAACTAACTAAAACTAACTCTCTCGATCCACGGCGCGCACCGACGCCTGGGTCTACTCGCGACTCCACCTTGCCCAATCCCACGGCGCGCACCGACGCCTGTTTCTACTCGCGACTCCACCTCACCTGATCCCACGGCGTGCATCGACGCCAAAGATTAGTGAGCTCTATGACATCCAAACTAAGCTGTCTCCATTCACGGCGCGCACCGATGCTAGGGTTTATCTCAAACTAAACTTCCTCGCCCGATCCCTGGCGCGCACCGACGCCGGGATCAGTAAGTTCTGTCTCAATCCAATCCCCGCGCATAAAAATGCCTCGGCTACACAACGATGCCGTGGTTAAACAAAATTTTGTCTCAAAACTAAAAACACGCACGCTCGCTGAAACAACACCCCCCAGACGGTTCTGCCCAAACCACCCGGGGGCTCAGGGGCTACACCCACGGGTGCGCTCGCGCGCACCCACCGGCACGACACAAAACCACTCCCGCTGACAACGCAGAAAACCCCCCAGCCGGTTCCGCCCGAACTGCTTGGGGGCTCGGGGGCTACACCCGCGGGTGCGCTCGCGCGCACCCGTTGGCAAGACAAAAAATCCCCCGGACGATTCAGCTCAAATCGCCCAGGGGCACGAGGGCTTCTGTCGGGTTCATAAACCTGGGGTCCCTCGGGGACCGGCTTCCACGCTAGGGCTCGGCCTAGGAAAACAGCATGTAGCTCGTGGGGCGGGCCAAGAGCCTAAAAACACGATGGGCCGGAAGGACATTCCGGTCCCCGACCGGAAGGTCTACCCAAAAGAACAAAACGCCCGCTCGTCAACTTCTTCGGCCCACCTCTCCGACCGAAGCACTCGCTTCGGGCACCAGCCGCCTCCAGGCGGTCTCTCCGATTGGAAGGCCTGGCCCAAAACGTTGCTTCCTACTCCAACCCCGCGACTCCGACCGGGGACCCATAGGAAGCCTGCTTGCCGCTCTTCTCCAGCTGGCGCGGCCAGGACCGACTGGGGCCATCCGACCGGGGACGTCCACTCAGAAGGGACCAGGGGCGAACGGAGAAGGCAGCGCACAAGTCAAACCATGGTGCCGGGACCATACCCTGTACGCCTGCGGGAGCAGTGCTTCACAACCACCCTGACACAAACAGTATTGTAGGTGCCAACATTTGTGTCTATAGTATTGTAGGCGCCATTGGGCTCGCATACGGCAAAAAGCCCCCCATGCCTCTAGGCATCGATAGTGGGCGCCGGGATTCACCATACCTGGTACACGTGGTAAAGGCTCCTCACATAACAATAGTATTTTGCAGGTACCAACATCCACCCTTCCTGAAGAAGCCAACGCAACCTCCCATGTGCACCTGACATTCTATAGTGACATCAACAGTATTGTGGGTGCCTACCATCATCGCTACCCTCGTCGGCGTGGGCAACAAGGCTTAGAAACATCCGTACTCTCTCCCTCTCACCTGTAAAGCCATCCCCTTTATCTATAAAAGGGGATGCGCTCCCTCCAACAAAGGAGGTCGACTTCTTCAAGTTTAGACTCACTAGATCGATAGCTCACAACCCCTCAAGCACACGCTTGGACTTCTAGCTCATAGCAGAGTTCCGGTCGCCCTCGGCCCTTCCGGTCGGACCCGACCGGGCCTCTTGAACACCCCTCCTTTCTCCTTCTCGTTTGTAACCCCACTACAGACTTCGAGCACCTAGGCTCAGGAATAAAGTCACCGACCGACCCAAACTGGACATAGGGCACATTGCCTGAACTAGTATAAATCCTGTGTCATTGAGTGCTCGGCCACCTCCGATCACAACGTACAGCAAAACTACAAATATTCACTAGTTGGTCACTTTCTGTACCGATAGTTTGAGTTACTGAAATTGATTTACACACTTTATCACATGCATTAACACATAAATATGATATTGATGACATGTTTTAGTAAATGATTTATGGTGTAACACCGAGGGTGTTACAGTCCCTCCACGCTGAATCTACGCGTTTTAGAGGCATCGGCTGCACGGGTGGCGGTTCTGCCCACGGTGGCCTGCTAAGGGACGCGCAGGGGCCTACGGCGGAAGCGCAGCGGCTGACCGCGGCTGGTCTGGGCCGGTCCGCGTCTACGAGCTACGATGGCGACAGATGGCCGGGAGGTTGCGCACGGGGTGTGGCCGCCTACTGGGGCCGGGCGTGGCAGAAACTACCAACGGCGGCTGGCTAAGGCGCGCACGCCAAGGCCTACGGTGACTATTGGTCGGGTCGCGCACAACTGGGCGCGACCGTGTTGGCCGGTCGTCTCCTAGTGTCTGTGCCTCAAGCCGGCTGACTTCTCACCGGTGCTGTAGCCCTTCATTGTCGACACCTTTGATGCCTGAGCGTGGGATGCCCCCCACCCCACTAGCTGTGCTCGAACTATTCATGGTGAAAACTCTACCCGTTATCTTGCTTCGGGAAGGCAGTGGTGGTGCAGCATGTACCATCTACCTTCTTGGACGCGGTGGCGTAGGTTCTGTTCGTCACACGAGTCGATGGGTGTGGTATGGAACGAAAGTCCTCATGTGCTCCTTCCAACATTGTTGGCGTCTGTGGATGTTATCCCCTTCTTGGAGGCTTCATTGGAGCACTTCTTCTGCTGTCCCGCTTCTCTCCCCGGAGTTGCTCCTGACTGTGTTGTGCCTACGTCTGCTTTAGCTTCCTCTTCGCTTTGGTCTATCCAGCTCTGGTGTCGCCGCTGTTGTCTGGTTGTTCGCAGCGGATACTTGGCCGCTTGCGCTCTCTCTGTCGGATACTTTGCCATCGTTGTTGCCTGGGTGGATACTTTGTCGCCGATGTCGCTTTGGTCTCCCCACTCTGGCAGATGCTTTGCCGCTGAGTGTGTGGTGGCCCTCCACTTGCGGATGCTTTGTCGCGTTTTCACTCTAGGAGATACTTTGTCGCCGTGTTGCTCAGGCGGATACTTTGCCGCTGTAGTCTCGTCGCTTCTCGGTGGATGCTTTGCCACCGCGGCTTCATCTCCTTTGTTGGCACCCTTGAGTTTATGTATTTTTACTTTGCAGGTATAGTCAGTTAGGTTTAAGTTGTGTGGTGGAGAGCCTCTCCCTAACGTCTTTCTTTCTGTTCTGTTAGTCGTCTAGGTTCTGAACCACTTGCTCTGTGGTTTTGTAACCGACACTATGTGTTCTCCCGTAGCTGCATTGTGTAAGCCATTCTTTCGGCTCTTCTTCTTAATGAAAAACACGTGAAGTCGTGGTCACGAAAAAAAACAATAGCATTGACAAAAAATCATTTCTGCAATAGCAGTGGTATATATTATATGGTTGGAAATGGATCTGGCTGATGGGTCGTATGAACTTTGTTGGGCGAAAAGAATTAAAAAAATGCTGAGATTGAAAGCTCGTATGAGCTTTTACCTCCGATGGCCAAGAGAAACAACTTTCGGTGGATTAAGGCTGAGATTAATGACATGAATATGATGTGACATATATATTTGTCAATTTTGTGGCTGTCTCTTTCTGATGTCACAAATGAATAATATCTAGATGCGCCGGCCTTTCATGTTTTTAACATTTTTATATACCCCACATGCAAATGACAATTGTGATCATCCTTGGTATATAAACACATTATTAGTTTGGGCTTAGGTCAGCAAATTAAAACAGTAGAAATTGAATTGCATTTTGTCTTCCGGTATCACAATTAGACAACCTGCAGTTGTGGCCGGTCACTTGGAATAAATTAGTAGTACTCCAATACAAATCCGGCCACTTGGAATAAACAGTTGTGGCTGGGTGGGGCAGTCGTCGTCCAGTGCTCCGTATCTTCCCAAATCCGGCCGGCGGCAGCGATGACTAACGCAGGTCATGTCATTATTTAATCACAAAGACTAGCTAGAAGAGCAAAATTTTTATCCAGGAAGTAGTATCTTTATATATAGAGAGAGGATGTGGGCTAGGTGTTTAATCTACATCTATACCAAATATTAAAGAACCAAAGTTTTATTCTTATATATCTTTTCTTAGACAGCTTTGGAGTGATATGTCTGAGGTGCTAGACAGAGATGTAGGCTCAGATTTTGTTTCTATAGGAACCATGTGGCTTAGTACCAAGAAATTTCTTGTAGCTAACTTTTTTTTCTGATGCCCTGTATGGGCTTTGGAAGCTGAGAAACTGCCTATGCTTTCAGGATATGATGTCGAAAAATGGTCATTGTCTATTACAGAAGGTAACAGCTATGATTCATAGCTGGTCTCTTCTTTGCCAAAGGAGATGCAAGGGGAGTTTATGGCTCAGTTGGACAGGTTGAAATCTATCTCCTCAAGACCTCTCAGGATTACTGGCTGAACCAAGTAAGCAACAAGTGGGAGAGGTACCTATTTCATTCTGGGAACGACAGGAGGAACTTGGCACAAAGATGGAACAGGCTATGGAGGAGGAGAAGTGGGTGAATCTATCTATGTTTGGTGAGGAGTGGGGTATGTTATTCTAGTTGTCTTTGTAAGAGTTGGAGGAGCCAGCGTCCTTGTGGTTTAGGTTGGAGTTTTTACTGTTCCAGTGTTGATCACAATGCATCGAATGCTTAAACTATTGTGGTCTTCCGTGATATAAAGGCCAGGGTTTTGCCCTTTGTAAGGGACCGTGACGCCTAAGAGGGGGTGAATTAGACAACTTAAAACTCTAACTCTAAACTATGGCCTCTTTTTCTATCATTAGCAAAAACATATGCAAAAGATAAACTATCTAAATGTGCAACTACGGTTTTGCTAGTGTATTGCTATAACTACCGCAAAAAGGAGTTATACAACTTAGGTTCCAAACCTATCAACTAGCCTATCACTAAGCTAGGAAAGTAAAGCACAAACCAAGATTGCAATGTAAATACGGAAGCTAAACGGTAAGGTAGAGATATGTAAACTCCTGTCGACGACTCCGGTATTTTTACCGATGTATCAAGAAGCGCGCAAGCTTTCCCCTAGTCCTCGTTGGAGTCCCTCGCAAGGGCCAAACTCCCGGTCGGATAACTCCGTGGATAGCCCCAGGTCTTCCCCATGCGCAAGTGGGTCTCCAGTGTGCCTTCCGGCAAGACTCTCCCAGACCACTCCCCGCCGTCTTCACTATCAAGCTTCCGGCTGAACCGCCGCGGGCATTGCTCCCTTCGGTACACGGTGGCGGACACACCATAAACGCGATTGGTGTGATCTCGTAAGACTACAAGCCCCTCTGATGTACAACAATTGTGCGCGCAAGCACCGAGTGATAAGAGGTGTGCAAACATCACTAAACGATAGGCCTAACTTAGAGCAAGCGCATAAGCGGTGGTCTAATCAACCTAAGCACTTCACAAAGCACCTACGCTAATCACCTAATGAATCACTAAGCACTATGCAAGTGGAGATCATTAAAATTATGTATCAACACCCTTGGTATGTTTCCTCAGCTCTCCACCTTTGTCTTGGCCAGTTGGATGCATATTTATAGCCCCAAATAAGAGAACTAGCCGTTGGAATCAAAACCAACGTTTCTGCTAGTGACCGGACGCTGCTGTCGTCATGATCGGATGCGTCCGGTCGTGCCGACCATTGGAGCACGCGCGTTGATCAAACTCTGGGCCGAGTCTGGTCTCACTCGGTCGGGCGCGTTCGGTCGCGCTGGCGCCGCTCTAGAACCTTTCTGGACATGATCGGACGCTACTTCTTGGTGCGTCCGGTCGTCCTGCAGTCACGTCCAGTCACGCTGAGAACGTTGTTGTTGACGATGACCAGTGAAGTTCATGCATCCGGTCACTGCCTCGCTCAGCGTCCGGTCGCTGCTGCTAATGCCTGCTGTTGCCGAGCAACTGATAGGACGTGTCCGGTCCTCATAGGGCTTGGTTCTTCACGATCTTGCGTCTAGCTTGGTTTTCATCTTTGTGCTTGGACTTTACTTGATGTCTTGGGTCTTCTCTTGTGTTTCTAGGGTCTTGCTTATGGTGCTGATCGTGGGATCATCGTGTCACCTTCGTCCAAGTCATGTCTTGCACCCTATTGAACTACAAAAACAATTACTTGCAAATTCATTAGTCCAATTTGGTTGTGTTGGTCATCAAACACCAAAATCCAAAGTAAATGGGCCTAGGGTCTATTTTCCTTACAATCTCCCCCTTTTTGGTGATCGATGACAACACGACTAAAGCAAGCAAATAATAAAATTTTGGAATTTAAAAACTATTTACTTGCTAGGATGCAATGCAAAGGGCAAGGTTATATGATGCTAAAAGATACCACATGTAAACATCTTTAGAAACTTATCTTGCCCTTGCAAATATCCCCATGTGGCATTATGGATTTAAACCTCTCCCTAACTCCATAATCCACTATCCTCCCTTTCTCGGACCATTATCACTTGTAAATTATTATGATCGGAATTGCTTTTGGTCCTACAAATTCTCCCCCTTTGGAATCAAACACCGAAAAGGAAGACATTAGTAGCACAAGGGAGGGTCAAACTTTGTGATCCTTTGTATGTGGAGTGGAATAGGTCACAAAATTTGACTCTCACATTACATAGACTAAGCCCCGCCTAAATATATGCATACATATGATGAAGAATGTAGTTTATGCATAATTGGCAAATTAATGCTCAAGAGAGTTTAATCTATATAATGCATGGAGAAAGCATATAAATACCAAAGTGAAATCAACATGATGACATCGGTTTAGAAATACCACATGTGGAAACCAATTTGATTTATACCACTTGCAATAGGTGGTGGATATTTGAAGTTTGATGCTTAACTCCAGGGACTCCATTTTCCTTGCAATGAGACTACTACACACATGATACACTTGAAAAGGTGTTAGTCTCAAAGCATCCAACTTGTAGAGTAACCTCCCCCTAAAATTGTGCACACAAGTATGGAATACTTGTAGGAGGCATGCACATTGATTTTAGAATAAAAAATACCACTTGAAAGATGACATCACATGAATATGAGAATCATTTTTGAAAGTGATATTCGAGAGAAATTATCTACAATTTGGACTTTTGCCCATATTAGATGAACAATTGTAAAACAAGTTATGTGCCGTGCTCCTAAACAATTTAAACCATGTAGATTTGTTCCAAGGGTTAAGAGTGAAACCGAGCAAGCCTACCATAAGATATACCTAGTGTATGCAAGACAAGAGATTAAACATGCAAATGCAAACCTAGGCATGAAAAGGAACTAGATGCTAATTGAAATTGCAAGAAATTAAATCTAGTTACATAACATGGTGACAACTCTAGTTTGGTTTTTGTTAATTGATGAAACCCTAAATGCTAACCTAGTTTATCAAAGTGATTATGAGATAGGTAGCACTATTCCAAGTGGTGAAGCAAATGAAGATCATGACATGATGATGGTGATTCCATGGTGATGATCAAGTGCTTGGACTTGAAAAGAAGAAAGAGAAAAACAAAAGGCTCAAGGCAAAGGTATAAGTTGTAGGAGCCATTTTGTTTCGGTGATCAAGACACTTAGCGAGTGTGATCACATTTAGGATCGATAGACGTACTATTAAGAGGGGTGAAACTCGTATCGAAATACGATTATCAAAAGTGCCACTAGATGCTCTAACTCATTGCATATGCATTTAGAATCTAGTGGAGTGCTAACACCCTTGTAAACATTTGTGAAAATATGCTAACACATGTGCACAAGGTGATACACTTGGTGGTTGGCACATTGGAGCAAGGGTTAGAAACTTCACCGGTGCCCTATACAGAAAAGACAGAGGTTCACAGAGTGACCGGATGCTGGTGGCGCAGGGACCGGACGCTAGGGTCCTGCGTCCAGTCAGTGGCGCAGTGAAGTCTGCCCTCGGTCTGTTGATCGAACGCTGGGGCGAGAATTGACCGGACGCTCAGGGCCTGAGTCCGGTCAGTATGACGTATGATGACATATGTGGCGCACAAGGGAGACGTTGAGTGACCGGACACTGGGTGAGTCTGGTCGGGCATGACCGGACACGTTCGGTCGTGATTTTTCGCTTCTGGATGCTTACTGAAAATGACCGAACGCTGAGGTCCTGCATACGGTCACTTCGAAGCAGCGTGTCTGGTCATAACTTAAATGTACTGATGACCCATTGAGATTGGGCGATCAACGTTTGAAGCAGGGGACACGTGACCCACATCGCGTGACTAGACACTAGGGTCCAGCGTCCGGTCAATCTGACCTGCGCGCCCGGTCGCCCCGTTTTTTAGTGGACTAAGGAGCCAACGACTCTATTTTGTGGGGGCTTCTATTTAAGCCCCATGGCCGGCTCAAGCTCACTCTCTTGGCCATTTGCATTGACATAGCAACCTTGTGAGCTTAGCCAAAGCCTCCCACTCATCTCCATCATTGATTCATCATCTTTGTGAGCTTGGGAGAGAATCCAAGTGCATTGCTCGAGTGATTGCATCTAGAGGCACTTGGTATTCATGTTTCGCTGTGGGATTCACTTGTTACTCTTGGTGGTTGCCACCACCTAGACGACTTGGAGCAGCAGAGGAGAATTGGCACGAGTTGGTGATTATTCGTGGCCATCTCCTGTGATTGTGAGGGGATTTGTACCTTCCCCGGCGGAGCGCCGAAAGGTAACCCTAGTGGATTGCTCGTGTCATTGAGTTACCTCACTTGTGGGTAGGTTATTGTGGTGTCCAATTGTGTGGATGAGGTTTGTGCAACACCTCTTAGCCGCCGAGCCACCAAGTGTTGGTCGACACAACGGGGACATAGCATGTTGGCAAGCACGTGAACCTCGGGAGAAAATTGGTTGTCTTTTGCCCTTTGGTATTCTCCCGGTGATTGATTTAGTATTCATCTTATGATTGGTTCACTCCTCTATACGGCGGTATAATCACCCTACTCACTTATTTATATTCTTGTAAACTAGTTGTAGCAAGCTCTTTAGTGTAATTAGAATTGAGAGCTTGCTTTGTTGTTTTAAGTTCATCTAGTGGAGATCTTTAGTGTAGCAAGTGTAAGAGCTCTTAGTGAGTAGTGACATAGCAAATTATGTGTCTAGAGATCATAGCAACTAGAATTGTTGGATAGGTGGCTTGCAACCCTTGTAGAGCAAGAGCAAGTTTGTATTTCGCTATTTGTTATACTAATCAAATTGCTCTAGCTAATTTGTAGATTTTTAAATAGGCTATTCACCCCCTCTCTAGCCATATTAGGACCTTTCATATGGGACGGGGAATTTGGGTCCATAGTATTCACTAACCCACTTGGCAATTACCTTGTCCATAATGATGCATCCCATGAAATGCACCCAAACTTTGCCAAGTCTCCAAATTCCCTAAAGTCCATCGGACTTCTCACTTCCCTTTAGGGATCCAAACCTTCTTGGTGCTCTTCATGCTGGAAATAATTTCCTTTGGCACCCAAATGCGTTTGGCCCCATTGTTGGCTTGCTTATTCACCTTGATGGCCACCACCTTGTCATTTTTCTTCTTCTTCAAGAGATAAGGTGTGGAGGCCTTTTTGTCCACCTTGTTGGTGTAGGTGTTGGAGAGCTTGCTTGTTTCCTTTTTGTTTTTTCTCTTTCTTCTTAGCTCCTCCCCCATTCTTCACCTTGCACTCATAGGACTTGTGGCCTTCCTTGTGGCACACGTAGCAAACCACGGTTTGTCCTTCATCAAGCTTCTTCACTCCTTTAACGGTGTTATCTTGATGATGTTGGGCTTGCTCCATTTTGCCTTTCACTTGAGTCAAGTCCTTAGTAAGGCGAGCCACTTCTTGCTTAAGTTGTTCATTCTCCATTGTGACCTCTTGTGTACATGTATCTACAACAACTTTCTCAACACAAACTTGGTTGCACAAGGGTGAGTCTAAACATAAATTATTGCAAGAAGTAGAAGCATCCTTTTTAGGCATGTCAAAGATAGAACTTTTCTGTTTAGGTGCCTTGGTGAGGGTTGTACCAACGGCTTCAAGATTAGCAACTTTATTAGTTAGCTCATCACAATATTTGCACATGGTTTCCATTTTAGCAAGCAAACTTTTATAAGCATCTTGTGAGCTAGCTAACTTTTCTTTTAATTTTTTATTTTTCTTTACAAGTTGCTCATCATTGATTGTGCATGCATTTGTTGTCGCACTAGCCTCAAGTTGCTCAATTTTAGTAGATAGTTCAATATTGAGATTAGCAAATGTTTCATATTATTCAAGCAAGGTTTCATATGCATCTTTTGAACTGTCTAGCTTTTCTTGCAATATTTTTAGCTTCTTTTTGTTGGCTAGTGCAAGCCTTAGCATATTTAAGATTTTCTCACACAAGTTCATTAAGAGAAGGCATTTCATCATCACTATCACTCTCACTAGAGGTTGAGCTTTCGTTACCTCATGCCATAAGGCACACACAAGAAGAGCTTGATGATGAGTGCATGTGGCCTCGCCTCTTGTGATGGTCTTCTTCTTCACTTGAAGAATCATCCCATGACCTTATTGATATGAGGACTTTGTCCTTGCATGCCTTCTTTATCTTGGGTGTGGGCTTGTTTGGACAAACTTCCACAAAGTGCCCCAACTCGCCGCATCCATAGTATCATTTCTTTCTTTGCTCATTTCTTTGATTGGCGAAGATGAAATCTTGAATTTGGATGGGCACACCCTTGACATTGAGCCTTTGGATCATCTTCTCTACCTTGTTGATAAGTTTGTTTGATTCTTCATCAAGGTCGGAGGTGGAGGAGAAAGATGGATCATCATCACTTGAATCTTCATCTTCATCATCTTCTTCTTCATTTTCACTTGAGGAACTTGAGCTTGAGCTTGTCTCAACTTGCTTGCCCTTCATCTTCTTTTTCTCACTACATGCGAGAGCTTTGCCTTTGCCTGATGACGAGGCTTCTTCTTGACCCATCTTCCGTGACATTTCAAATGCCACTATCTCGCCAATGACTATGGTCGGGGCCATGGTGCTCAAGTCCTCCATGTTGTGAAGGATGGTGATGATGATTGCATATTTCTTTTGTGGTAGCATGGAGATGATCTTCCTCATGATGTCTGCATCATCTAGATTCATCAATCCTATTGAATGGAGCTCATTGATAATTAGATTCAAACAAGAATACATATCACGAACAAGCTCATCATCATTCATTTTAAAGGAATCATAATTTTGTTTAGCTAGACAATGTTTTGCTCACAGACATTAGTTGTGCCGTCATGGAGCTCTTGGAGTTTTAACCAAATTTCATGTGTTGTATTTAAAGTGAACACTTGGTTAAACACATCCATGCTAAAAGATTTAACCAAGCAATTTTTAGCTCTAGCATTGAAATAAATTTCTTTTTCTTCACTCTTTGTGGGTTTATCGGGATTCTTAATGGGTTTTATCCCATCACGAGTGACTCTCCAAACACCCAAATCTACCGTCTAAAGGTGACAAGTCATTCTAGCTTTATAGTAGGGGAAGTTAGTGCCGTTAAAGTATGGAGACCTTGAGGTATCCATCCCAACCACTCTAAATAGCGTCGGCTCAACGGTGGTGAAGTCAAAGGCCCAAATTGAGCCAACCGGCTCTGATACCCTTGTAAGGGACCGTGACGCCTAAGAGGGGGTGAATTAGGCAACTTAAAACTCTAACTCTAAACTATGGCCTCTTTTTCTATCATTAGCAAAAACCTATGCAAAACATAAACTATATAAATGTGCAACTATGTTTTTGCTAGTATGTTGCTATATGTACCGCAAAAAGAAGTTATGCAACCTAGGTTCCAAACCTATCAACTAGCCTATCGCTAAGCTAGGAAAGTAAAGCACAAACCAAGATTGCAATGTAAATGCGGAAGCTAAAGAGTAAGGTAGAGATATGCAAACTCCCGTCAACGACTCCGGTATTTTTACCGAGGTATCGAGAAGCGCGCAAGCTTCCTCATAGTCCTTGTTCGAGCCCCTCGCAAGGGCCAAGCTCCTAATCGGGTAACTCCATGGATAGTCTTGGGTCTTCCCCATGCGCAAGTAGGTCTCTGGTGTGCCTTCCGGCAAGACTTTCCCAGACCGCTCCCCGCCGTCTTCACTATCAAGCTTCCGGCCGAACCGCCGCGGGCCTTGCTCCCTTTGGTACATGGTGGCGGCCACACCACAAACGCAGTTGGTGTAATTTCGAAACACTACAAGCCCCTCCAATGTACAACAATGGTGCACGTAAGCACTGAGTGATAAGAAGTGTGCAAACCTCACTAAACACTAGGCCTAAACCTAGAGTAAGCGCATAAACGGTAATCTAATCAACCTAAGCACTTCGTAAAGCACCTACGCTAATCACCTAATGAATCACTAAGCACTATACAAGTGAAGATCACTAAAATGGTGTATCAACACCCTTGGTATGTTTCTTCAGCTCTCCACCTTTGTCTTGGCCGGTTGGAGGCATATTTATAGCCCCAAATGAGAGAACTAGCCGTTGGAATCAAAACCAACGTTGCTGCTACTGACCGGATGCTGCTGTCGTCCTGACCGGACATGTCAGGTCGTGCCGACCATTGGAGCGCGCGCGTTGATCGGACTCTGAGCCGAGTCAGGTCTCACTCGATCGGACGCGTCCGGTCGCGCTGGCGCCGCTCTAGAACCTTTCTGGACATGATCGGACGCTGCTTCTTGGTGCGTCCGGTCGTCCTGCCGTAGCGTCCGGTCACATTGAGAACGTTGCCATTGACGATGAAGAGTGAAGTCCGTGCGTCCGGTCAATGCCTCGATCAGCGTCCGGTCGCTGATGCTGACGCCTGCTGTTGCCGAGCAACTGATCGGACTCGTCCGATCACCTCTGCCGAGCTCGTTTCTTCGCGATCTTGCCTCCAGCTTGGTTCTCATCTTTGTGCTTGGACTTTGCTTGATATCTTGGGTCTTCTCTTGTGCTTTTAGGGTCTTGCTTATGGTGTTGATCGTGGGATCATCATGTCGCCTTCGTCCAAGTCACGTCTTGCACCCTATTGAACTACAAAAACAATTACTTGTAAATTCATTAGTCCAATTTGGTTGTGTTGGTCATCAAACACCAAAATCTAAAGTAAATGGGCCTAGGGTCCATTTTTCTTACACCCTTGAACTAAAAAAAAACTCAGTGGAAAGTTTTGTGCGTCATGCTTCTTTTACTTCCAAAACTGCACAGCGGTCTGGTGGTTTAGCTCGGAGTTTTTTTACTGTATCGGTGTTGATCAGGATGTATCGAATGCTTAAACTGTTGTGGTCTTTACTAATACTAGGCAGTGTCCCGCGCGGTGCCGCGGGCGATAACAGCGAGAAATATGTGCAGAGAATATATTGTTCCATGTTTTGCATACAATGTATTGGTTTGCTTTGATACATAAAAGAATTATGGAAACTTGAGTATTGTTTTTTTGGAAAGGAATGGTATAACGTAGTATCGAGCCAAACATTAGTTGTTTGGGGAGTGTAGCATCCAGGGAAAAGAGTAGAAATCGGCGAAGAGGGAACACGGTTTTGGTACAGTAGGCGGAGCTGTAGCGGTGGTAACGGGTGCGTACTGCTCGCCAAAGGGTGGTAATGTTTAACGGGCATGCACTGTTGTTAACGGTATGCACTGGGGTAACGGGTACACGCTGTTGAAAATTGGCTCGACTGTTCATAACGGTTTACTATTGGGTAATGGGTATGCAGTGTTCAGTTGGCTGGTTCGTTTCGTTGCTGGTTCGTGAAGAAGTACTGCTCGCTGATTTGCGTGATAGAAAAATACTGTTTCGACTGAAAATTTACGATCGTTTACGACAAGCCCCAGCCAAACGAACAGGCTGGTGTGTACTGTCGGCGGGATCCGTACTGTTACTGTTAGGTAACGGGTACGTACTGTTTATACCGTTTGTGTGGTGTTCATGGGATCCGTTTGTGTGCTGGCAGGCACGCGATCGTGGAGGAGCTGGCGGGATTCGGCGCGCGTGTGCACACGTGCTCGCGGAACGCGGCGGAGCTGGAGGAGTGCCGCCGGCGGTGGGAGGAGATGGGGCTGCAGGTCACCGTCTCCGTCTGCGACGTGTCCGTGCGCGGCGACCGAGAGGAGCTCATGGCCACCGTCGCGGCCACCTTCGGTGGCAAGCTCGACGTGCTCGTGAACAACGCGGGGCAGACGCTGTTCAAGCCGGCGGCCTAGTGCACCGGCGAGGACTACGCGAGGATCATGGCGACCAACCTGGAGTCGTGCTTCCACCTCAGCCAGCTTGCGCACCCGCTCCTCCAGCATGCCTCCGTCGCCGGCGGGGGAAGCGTCGTGCACTTCTCCTCCATCGCTGGCTTCGTCGGGCTCCCGGCGCTGGCAGTCTACTCCACGACCAAGGGCGCCACATGAACCAGCTCACCCGGAGCCTCGCCGCCGAGTGGGCCCGCGACGGCATCCGCGTCAAGTGCATCGCGCCGGGCGGCGTCAAGACTGACATCAGCACCGATGTAAGTTCCAGATAATTCTCTTCCTTCGTACCCATTAAGTTGAAAGCTACAATTTCGTAAATAGAGTGACGGTTATTAATTCAGTACTAATGACTGAGCAGATGACAATAGACCCTGAGCTTGTGAAGAATGAAATGGCACGGCTGCCTATGGGGAGGATCGCCGAGCGGCCGAGCCGGAGGAGGTGGCGTCCATGGTGGCCTTCCTCAGCATGCCGACGGCGTCGTACATGACCGGCCAGGTCATCTGCATTGACGGCGGACGCACCATATCTTAGCTGCCATGACACCAATCGTCGATCTTGTGTGTGTGTATCTGTATGCCTAGCGAAACCAGCTGTAAAGGCATACGTTGATGTTATACTGCATCATCAGCGTGCATTGTGTTGAGGATTTAGTTCGTAATTACATCCATCAAATGCGTCCTTGTAGCCTGTCTTGTTTCTCTCATCCAATGTATACTAATTCCCGAAAATGATTTCGCGTAAATTTCCATTCCATACGTTCCTAGTGCTCGTGGTTCTATCTCCGGTCATAGGGCCCTCCACGGCATGGAGTGATACCAAAAATAATTGGGCCCCACAGAAAAGATTTTAGCATCACGCTAGAAACGTCACAGCGTGTGGATAGTGCGGCACTGCTAGAGGCCCACCTGATATAAATTAAGTAAAGTCGTTGCATGTCTCTCGTCCCTCGGTTGAGTGGTAGTGGCTCGAGTGATGCCACAACTCTCTCTTTCCATTTCAGAAATAACTTTAGCTCACACTGCGGAAGGCCTGGCCTGTTTGTTTTCCTGCACAAACGCTGGGCTAGGCCCGTGTGCTGTAGCAACGCATGTTTGGTAGCCTGGGTGGCCTCGCGACCGAGGCTGGCACAAACACTCGAAAGCCTGTACCGTAGGAAATGAAATTAGAGTTCATTTCTTTTGGGCCTGGCCAGCTTTGATGCCCAAGCGATTGGTGTGGTCACCTCCCATACTCTCACCCAATGCGACCTTTTCTTCTTCCCGAGTCCTGACCATCACCGCCTGTCCACCGCCCGCCCAGATCCGCAACGCCGCCGTGCCTCCTCCTCATCCTGGCGACGCGTCTCGAAGACTGTGGCCGCCGTGCCTCCGTCGCCCGGATCAGCTAAAGCGTTGGAGGAAAGCGTCACGGAGGTACGAGGTGCTCACCTGTGGACCTTGCCCTTCCTCTTGCGGCGGTGCGGACACGAGAGCTGCGACCGCGCAGTGCCTCCGCCACCTGGGCTCAACTGCGCTGGAGGAGAACGTCACGGAGGCCGTGGCAGGGAGCGCTCACCAGCAGCCCATGCTCTTCCTCCTACCACGACGTGAACGCAAGGGGCACCACAGTGTTACGCCTTCGCCGCCCGAGCAAGCTCAGTTGTAGCGTCTCGTGTTTGCTCATGTCCTTCCTCTGCTTCCGCTTCATGAGGCCTTGGTTGAAGGATATCGAAAGGCCTCACAAGCCAAATCACCTAAAGTCCACGTAAACAGAGTACTTCTAGCACATAGCCAAAGTTCTTGTGCGTAGTAGATGCGAATAGTGCTACTTGCCTCCGCCTACTCACTACCGGACACGGCTGATTTGCCGAGTGCAAAAAGCTTTGCCGAGTGCTTTCTGTCGGGAACTCGGCAAAGGCAATCTTTGCCGAGAGCCGGACCCAGCGGCACTCGGCAAAGATAGGCCGTCGGCAAATCTGCCTTTGCCGAGAGCCGGACACTCGGCAAACTTTAGCCGTCGGCAAAAAATATTCTTTGCCGAGTGCCGGGCGCTCGCCAAAGATTGGCCGTCGACAAAAACATCTTTACCGAGAGCCGGGCACTCGGCAAAATTTGGCCGTCGGCAAAGGTGGCCGGCGTGACGGCGGCCACGTGCCGTCAGCCTTTGCTGAGTGCCCCGCCGTTAGGCATTCGGCAAAGGGTTTTTTATTTTTTTTAAATTCTTTGCCGAGTGCCCTGTGACCTGGCACTCGGCAAAGGCTTCTTTGCCGAGTGCCAAGGTTGGCACTCGGCAAATTAATTTTTTTTTTGTTTTTTTCGCCCTTTTTTTTCTGGGGCTTTGCTACAGTAATTAAACTCCATTTCAAAATTTGGGACAATTTTGAGTTTTTTTACTATATTTCCTTAATTATTTTTGTTTCGTTGAATTTTTCCGACTATTTCAAATTTGAACTGCATGTACATGAAATAATGGAATTTGGTCATTCAAAAAATAGTATTCATGATGTTTGGCGTATGTTGAGGCCGTATCCAAGAACTCGCATGAAATTACGAGCATCTTGTTGTCGTAACATGATGATGTACTTACGGGAAAAGTGTATTTAAATTATATAAAATCCAAACGAAGTCCGAAAATCACGAAACTTGTCGAGGTGTCTTGTTATCGCATGTGGAGGCCGTGGTAAAAAATTGAGAAAGTTTGGAGCAAGTTGTGACATCGTCCCCCTCCGGCGAGGTCCTGTCAGGCCCGCCCCGGCGCCCCTGTCCCGCGCCCCCCGCCCCCGTCCCGGCGGCGCTCGCCCCGGCGCCCAGCCGGCGCTCCCGCCCGGCCCCGGCGGCCCCGCGCCCCCGCCCCGGGTCCCCGGCCGCCGCCCCGAGCTCGCCGGCGCCCCGGCCTCCGAGCTCCCCGGGGACAGCGACCCGGCCGGCCCCGAGCCGCCCAGAGCTCCCCTAGCCCCGAGCTCCCCCGTCGGCCCCGAGCTCCACCGGCCTCGCCGTGCCCTGCGGTCGGCCAGCAGAGGGAGAAGGAGAGGAGCAAGAGGAAGAAAGAGAAGGGGGAGGAGGAAGAAGAGGAAGGTGTCGACCCGACCGCCTGTCGATCCTCGCGCCGTTCCGACCGCCCGTTGATCCTCGCGCTGCTGCGGTCATCCCCGCCGTCGTCGCCGGCCCTCGCTCTTGCCATTCTTGCCGCCAAGGTAAGCCCTACCCTTGTAGTGTTAGTAGTAGTAGTAGTTAGTAGTGTTAGTAGTAGTTAGTTGTAGTGTTAGTAGTAGTAGTTAGTAGTGTTAGTTGTTGTGTTAGTTGTAGTAGTTAGTAGTGTTAGTTGTAGGGTTAGTAGTAGTAGTAGTAGTTAGTAATTAGTAGTAGTTAGTAAGTAGTAGTGGTTGTTAGTAGTAGTTAGTAGTGTTAGTTGTAGGGTTAGTAGTAGTAGTAGTTAGTAAATAGTAGTAGTTAGTAAGTAGTAGTGGTTAGTAGTAGTTGTTGTTAATAGTTAAGTAGTTCTTAGTATTAGTACTGTTAGTAGTTAAGTAGTTGTTAGTAGTAGTGTTAGTAGTAGTTGTAGGGTTAGTAGTAATTGTTGTTGTACTACTTCAATACTTTCATCTGCATGGAAAGAGAACTAAAGTACATGGCTCGTCTTGATATATTGGTGGTTGTTGGCCTTCGTGCCCATGTTTGGAATATATGTGGTTGTTGGCCTTTGTGCCATGTTTTTTGCAGGTTTTGGGAACCTTCCCGTGCAGGGAAGGTGCTGCCGAAATTTTAAGTCGACACTAACCATTTTTGCCCTTTTTTGCAGGAGGACCTGTGGGAGGGACTCGGCGACCCCGATCGTCTTCGTCGACGCTGCGGGTCTTCCTACACCGCGTCGACTCGCCACTGCACCGACTCTCCACCGCCCCGCTACCCTGACCTCATCGGCACCCTAGGTATAACCCCTCTATCCGTATGTGGTCTTTGGTCACGTAACCTAGTTAGGTGTCTCCCGTCCGAAAGAGATACGGTTGGAGGTATGCAGATCTTTGTATATCTGCGACCGTATCTATTTCGGATTGTCCACGTTTTTTGGATAGCCCGCGGATGCGTAGATGGGTTAGTTTCCATGGTCCACTCCGGTCCGAGATGGTGTTTCGGCATCACCCCCTGTTGTTCTCCGGATACACACTCTCCCTTGCAGGACGTGTATCGGGAGAATAGCGGAGAGGTGCTGCCGAAATTCTGTCTCGGATAGGAGCAGAGCATGGAAACTAACCTCATCTACGCATCCGTGGGTGGGATTAGGACCTATCCTCACCTATTAGAGAGTAGGGACACCGCGTAGATGCAATTGATGGTCACCTGTGGAGATGTTATATATGCTAGAGGATGGATGACCGTCAGTGGATGTACACGGGCCGGACAAGTCAAGGTGATGTCAGCATTGAATGGATGAACAAGACCGATCATTTCTTGAAAAGTGCATTTGGCAAGGCCGCTAGATACCCGAAAATGGCTTTGTGTCCCTGCAGCAAGTGTGGTAATAGGAGAATGCAAAACCAGGAAGTCATGGGTATACATCTGCACAAGAATGGGTTTACGCCGAACTACACTCGGTGGGTCCACCATGGTGAAGCCGATCGTATGAGAGAGGAGGTGGTGAGACCACGCGTCGAGGCTTTCGATGCTGATGCCAGGGTAGCAGACATGGTAGATGACGTTCACCAAGCACAGTTTGCTGAAGAACGTGAGGAGGCGGAGATGCAGGCAGCCGTAGATGCGTTTAAGTACATGATGGACTCGGCGGTGAAACCCCTTCACGCTCATTCTGAGGTCTCTCAGCTGGATGCCATTAGTCGCTTGATGGGGTTGAAGTCCGATTTGAACATGAGCCGAGAAGGCTTCGATAAGGTGTTGGCCGTGGTTGGCACCCTGCTTCCAAAGGACCACATGTTGCCGAAGACCATGTACGAGGCACAGAAGCTCCTTAAAGCACTGAAGATGCCGTATGAGCAGATACATGCTTGTCCGAACGGGTGTGTCCTATTTCGTGAAGAACACAAGGAGGCAAATAACTGTCTGAAGTGTAAAGCTTCCAGGTTCCTAGAGGTAGAGTCTGGTGATGGTGGTCGCCAGAAGAGGCAGCTTAAAATACCCGCCCGAGTCTTACGGCACCTTCCCTTCGTGCCGAGGCTTCAAAGGCTATTCATGACCGAGGAAACCGCGAAACAGATGACGTGGCACAAGAATGGCAAATGGTATAATCCTAACAAGATGGTACATCCATCTGATGGTGAAGCATGGACCAGCTTTAATGACAAACATCGTCTGAAATCCGATGAGGCTCGTAATGTACGTGTCGCGCTGGCAACAGATGGGTTCAATCCTTATGGCATGATGGCCGCCCCTTACACATGTTGGCCCATGTTTGTTATCCCCCTCAATCTCCCCCTGGTGTCGCCTTTCAACGACATAACGTGATCTTGACGTTGATAATTCCTGGACACTCGGGGAAGAATATGGGTGTGTTCATGGAGCCTGTGATTGATGAATTGATCAAAGCAGATCCGGGTGCAGAAGTGGGGTCATCGGACGGGAGGAGGCAGAGGGCCAGGAGCAGCGGTAGCGGCAACGACAGTAGGAGGGGCTGGCCTCCTCTAGTCAGGCCGCGTGACATGCCGGAGGAGGAACGCCGTACCCTAGACTCCTCGGACGAGGAGCTGGTTCGGCAGACGGACGACGAGGGTGACGAGGCACAGCAGGGCGGCGAGGCTGGAGGCACAGCTGGTTCGGACTCCTCTGCTGTGGCCAGGATCTACTTGCGAGGTCCCTTGAAACTCCCTGGGCCTCTGCTTCTTCCCCTATGCCCAGTGATCCACCCCCAGGGGGACAGGTAAGTAACTTTAGATTTTATCACAGCTACTTCATATAACATGTTGAAAATTGTCAGAGAAACTAATAATGTTTGTTAATGACTTATGCAGGCACTGGCTGGTTGTGTCGCCTGGTGACTCACGCAACCCCAACCACATCCTGGGTCTTGTGTGCAGGCACTTTTACCCCGGCATTGTCACGCACAAGGGGAACACTGAGCCGGCCAAATCGTGGGACCACTACAAAGATGCCCTCGACGAGCGGGTGAGGAGAGAGTTCTGGGTAAGTCTCGCTCACACAACTTTGATCAATACATCGCATTCATTTGACTTTTTTTGACATAATGAATTGATACATTGTGTCTGTCTGCAGACTTTTTTCAGATGTGAAGAGGGACAGGAGGACAGGGCGTGAATCACCGACATGCACTACGAGGAGCGCCTCACTTGCATCGTCAAGTACTACGCCACGCACCTTGGTGAGAAGATCACCAAGACACAGGCAAGACAGAGGATGCTGACCCGAGAACAGTACCTTGAGGTAAATGAAGAAGAATAATACTGGTTCGTTTTGAGATTAAGTAGCTTTAATTTGGTCTTCTTACATCTCAAATTCTTTATGACATGTAGATAATTCCATGGTGGTGCGAGTCGTATCAGGACTGCTGGGAGATGATCGTGGACAGGTGGTTCACGGAGGGTTATATCCAGGACCACGAGGTGGGGCGGGAGCGGCGTATGGCAGCGACAGGCCCCACACACCATCAAGGCAGCCGCAGCCTCGGCGCGTACAAGCAAGCATGGGTACGTGAATTTTTAGTATTCTGACGCTCCATTCTGCATGTTTCTTCTAATCATCTTGTTGTCTTTCTCGCAGTCGGCGTCACATGGTGGGTAGTCCATCTCCAATTTCAAGGCATATGGTCTGGCCCGCAAGGGTAAGGCGACGTCCGCTGTCACCTTCACCCCGGATGACCCGCCCGAGTCCTACAACAACCCGAGCGTCCACACCCGCATCAGTTCGTACGCGTCGGAGGCAAGGTCGGTCCATGGGCCAGACTAGGATCCGAGCACCAACGACATCGATGGAATGATGGTCATGAGGCTCGGACAAGGCAAGAAGCATGGGCAGTACTGGATTGGCGATGGCACCCTCGAGCCCAGCGAGATTCCCTCCCTCTCCCAGATCCGAGCACAGACCCCGAGCGGAGGCCCGACCATATGCCAACGGCCATCCCCTTCACAGCAGTGGGTCGACGCACTCCAGGTTAGTCCTGTTTAACTCTTCGTACATTGATCTTTAAATAACTTAGTACCTTTGCATTACTGAAACATTCGATTGAAATGTTGCAGGCCGAGAACGAGAGGATGGCTCAGGAGCTGCGGGACCTGGCGGCGAGGACTGAGCAGGCCGAGCAGGAAAGATAGGACGAGCGGGCCAAGCGGGAAAGGCAGGCCAAGCAGCTGGCGGAGATTACGACGTTCCTGCAGAACTTTGGGCAAATGCACGGTGTAGATGTGCCGCAGTTCGCTCCACCGTCGCCGCCAGTTATAGCTAGTCCTGTGAGTATGAAACCAAATTGCTTCGACTAGTGCTTTCATTAGATGACCACTCTAACAGATGCAATCTCTTGTCCTTTATGCAGCCTCCATCGGCGGGTTCGAATAACCCATCTCAGGCGCAAGCAGGCGACGACACTTTTCCTTCACCAAGCACTCAGTTTCCTCCCCACCGGTAGTTTGTATCTCTTTTTCACCGCTTGATGGACATGTGATGCACTGTGATCAACTATCGACTTGTTTCGATGGATATTGGACCTATTATGCTTGTGATGTCGTGTATGTGAGATATTGTGTGATCGACATGTGATATATATGTGGTATTGCCTTTGTGATGAGATGGATGTGATATATATGTGCTATATTGTGTTTGTGATGTCACAGATGTTATATATATCTCTTATATGCTGTGTTTGTGAATATAGAATCAACAAAAAATTAGCCTCTTTGTCGAGTGCCCTGACCCTGGCACTCGGCAAAGCTTTTAAAAAAAAAATTTGCCGAGTGCCGCCCCGACAGGGCACTCGGCAAAGAAATTACGAAAAAAAAATTAAAAAATATTTGCCGAGCGCCGACCTGGCAGGGCACTCGGCAAAGAAATTATTAAAAAAAAATAAAAAAAATCTTTGCCGAGTGCCTCCCCGGTAGGGCACTCAGCAAAGAAATTTTGAAAAAAAAATTAAAAAATCTTTGCCGAGCGCCTCTGACATGGCACTCTGCAAAGCATGTGCTAACGCAACCAGCGCCATGATGGTCACTTTTCTTTGCCGAGTGCCGAGATTGCACTCGGCAAAGACTTTGCCGAGTGCCCGATAAAAGGCGCTCGGCAAAGAATTCTTTGCCGATGGATTTTTTACCGGAGGCTCTTTGCTGAGTGCTGCCCTCGGCAAAGGCTTTGCCGAGGGTAAAGTAGCCTTTGCCGAGTGCATCGCCTGAATCCAGTAGTGACTAGACCCAGAGCCATGGGCCGCAAGACCCGTTAGGGCGAAACCCTGCTGTCCTCGGCGCCGACGCCGCCACTGGCCGCAGCCCCGGTGCCGGCGGCCCCCTCCCGTCCCCTCCCTTCTTCCACCCCGTCCTTCACCATCTACGCGCTGAGGCCGGCCATGGCGACCCAGCTATGCCATCGCCGTTCGGGAAGGCGCCGGCCATGACAGCCGCCCCCTCCCCGTCGCCGCCGGCGCCAGCTGAGCCGGCGTTCACCTCCCAGTCCCCACCTCCTTCTCCCTCGCGCTACTCCCTTCCTCGGCAGGAGAACTCGGCGCAGGCACCTGCCAACGCGCGAGCAGAGCCGCTGCAGTCCGAGGCTACGGGCGAGGTCGAGCATGACGCCGAGCGCGCGGACGAGTTCGAAGAGCACCGAGTCGACGCCCTTGTCGACGAGCACCACCTCCAGCGAGGACTCGGTGGCGTCCACTGCCCGCAGTAGCCCAGCGAGCCTGGCTCTCGGGGCGAGCTGCCCACCGCCGGGTCGTCAGTCCTGGGGGCCTCTGCGGCTTCGCCGCAGCCAGAGCCGGCAGCAGCCATGGAGACGGCGTCCTGCTGCTTCATTGGTCCAGATCCACTCGACGCCTTCCTGATTCGTCCGGATCTAGCTGGGGTAGGCGACCCCTTCCCGGAGGTCAGTCCGGCGCGGCCGGCTGCCATGGGTGGCTTTGCTCCGAGCTCGTCCGCCCCCTCCTCTCCTCTCCGCCGCGCGGGATGTGGTGCTGAGGAGAGCGACGCATGGCCACCGCCGCCACCCGCGTCTCCGCGCTGCGGCCGAGAGGCTGCCTCCGCTACCGGCGCCCCTAGCTCGCCCGCCCTCGCTTCGGACGCGGCTCCGTTCTACCTGGGTGCATGGTTTCCTTTATCGACCGAAATCTCCTGATATTTCTGATATATCATTTTTATCCGTAGGTGCCGATAAGAAAATATCTATCTTTTTCGTACAAATTTTGTTTAAATTTATTTAAATTTACTTAAATTCAAATTAATTTTTTTTGAATTTGGTCCGATATTTCCGATATATCCTGTTTATCCTCTTTATCTTTGACCCCGATAAATTTTAATTTTTGAAAATGAAAACCTTGCTCGGGTGGCCCCACGGGAGGGCGCACGAAGCGCCGTCGGTGGGCGGACGTTGACAGCGAGGAGTCCGACGATGACCACCCTGCCAGCTTGAAACAACCCCGATTTCCACGATAGGAAATCCACAGAGTCAAAGTGTAATAAGACCGTGGTAGATCATATTACCCAAATTCCAGTCGATGATCACATCCATACATCGATAATATCAGAGTACAAATAGTGCGGAATTACATAAATTATTACATCGCCGCATTGGCGGAATCAAAAGTAGCATTCATTCAGAACAGCTTGAAGATAAGATCGCCAAACTCGAGCGTAGGAACGAATCCCTCAACCGTCAAACTCCTCGGAGCTATACTCCTCAGCAGAACCTGTATGCCAAAATTTATCAGTACGATTTGTACTGGCCACTCCCAACCCTATGAGCATTGCTTTGTGGTAATTGGATGCAAGTCGGATATATTCAAAAGGAACCTATAAGGCTGGGGTTTCCTATGTATTAGCATATCAAGTATATAATAGTTTAGTCAGGTTTTAACACCGTTACCACACCCATTCCACCCCATTCCCATTCCTGGGACCGATATACCACCATCTCTACACCTTCACCATACCACACCCATACCATCGCTCAGTCGACAGGCCAACTCCCTCTCGGCACTGTCTCAAGGCCCGTAGCCCCTGGCTACGACCGAACACTCACTCCCTGGGGGAAGAAGAGAAGGACTCATCTCATATCTAGTTTAAGCGAAACCCAGGAAAGGTCCATAGCCGACAAGTCGGCACATGTATCGATCGATCAACCATACTCTCTGCAGAGGTTTTACATAACCACAAGATCCGCCTTCCTCGCTGACCGTCGTCAACTGGGCTGATTCCGGCCGCTTGCTAGCCTAGGATAATGCCACTCTACCATTCAGCCCTGGTTCACCCCAAGTCCGGTCTGGGGTGGCTGAAACTGTGAGTCATGAGCCGGGTCCACAAGGTCTCCATGAAGTCTCGGAAGGGTGTGGGGGAGATCCTCCGTACCCCATACCTCCTTACACTGTCCGCTAACAACCTAGCAGTAGTGGCAATATCCTACCAAGTAGTCCGGCCGTCCCGCACCATATAGGGCGAGTGGTACGTAAGGCTTCCCGGTGAATCTGAGTACTAGTAAGTCCTTAGGGATGACCAAGCCAGAATGTCTCCATCAGGGTTTCCATTTACCGTGCCACCACAGCACCTCCACCCTGGGCTCCACCCACCATAGGTTCACACCCAAGGCCACCTCGTATACCATTTACCCATTACAGGTATCCATTTACCCACCACAGGTATCCATTCCAGGGGTGCCCAGGTAGCACCCTACGGCAAGACTTGCCCTAGGCTCGTCGTATACTCCAACTTGGTCGACACAACCCTTACCCTCCACTCACCCAAGTCACACACGCAGCACTCTCCCCGTAGTCCAGTTAACACCGGTTTCCACCACGCATCAAAGTATTATAAGTGTAGTAGAAGTAATAAGCAATAAAACATAGTGGCGAGCGTGTGTCTAGCCTAACATCAGGGTGAGCAAGGGTAAGGTTGCGTCAAGGTAAAGGCCATCAAGAAGGTATACTACCATGCAAGTCCTATCATAGTATGATTATGACAGTAAAGTAAAGCAATAGCAGTTCTACATTAGCCATGCGTAATAGGTGCTACGAGTTTGGGTGGGATGTGGCACCTTCAGTGTAGTCGTCTCTGTACTCCTCTCGGTACTCACGATCCTCGTCCGTCTGGTTTTCCTCTGAGTCTGCAAACGATCGCATTATAGTCGCGTTAGCGACGTCTATAGAATAGCACAAAGAAGCAATGAAAATTCAAAAGAGCCAAATGCACTCAAACATGGGTTCATTGCGTAGAGTTTGATTTTAGAGGAATTTTGGTCCTTGTTTCGTATTTTTCCGAGGTCGTATGAATTAGTTATGAATTTCCGAAGTTTAAATCTATTTCCGAAAATGGAAAAAGGCTAAATTAATCCTGGGCTGACACGTGTCACACTGTGACTGGTCCACGATAGTCTCGGCAAGCGAGACGGAGTCTCGGTGGTCTCGTCATGTGGTCTCGGCGAGCGAGATGGGGTTTCAGTGGCCTCGGCAAGTGGTCTCGGCGAGCGAGACGGAGTCTCAGTGGCCTCGGCATGTGGTCTCGGCGAGCGAGACGGAGTCTCAGTGGCCTCGGCATGTGGTCTCGGCGAGCGAGGCGGAGTCTCAGTGGCCTCGGCATGTGGTCTCGGCGAGCGAGACGGAGTCTCAGTGGCCTCGGCATGTGGTCTCGGCGAGCGAGGCGGAGTCACACTGGTCTCGGCATGTGGTCTCTGCATGTGGCCTCTACATGTGGCCTCTGCATGTGGCCTCTGCATGTGGCCTCTACATATGGCCTCTGCATGTGGCCTCTGCATATGGCCTCTGCATGTGGTCTCTGCATGTGGTCTCTGCATGTGGCCTCTGCATGTGGTCTCTGCATGTGGCCTCTGCATGTGGCCTCTGCATATGGCCTCTGCATGTGGCCTCTGCATAGGGTTTCTACATACGGTCTCTACATGTAGTCTCTACATGTGGTCTCTACATAGGGTCTCTACATACAGTCTCTACATGTGGCCTCTACATAGGGTCTCTACATACAGTCTCTACATATGGCCTCTACATAGGGTCTCTACATACGGTCTCTACATGTAGTCTCTACATGTGGTCTCTACATAGGGTCTCTACATACAGTCTCTACATGTGGCCTCTACATAGGGTCTCTACATACAGTCTCTACATATGGCCTCTACATAGGGTCTCTACATACGGTCTCTACATGTAGTCTCTACATGTGGTCTCTACATAGGGTCTCTACATACAGTCTCTGCTCGTGGCCAAGGGGGCTGTGGCTGACTATCATCGACTCGGTCTACGCGGCTATCTTCCAGTCATCACGGTGCTGCTCTATGGCTACGTTCCAGTCTAGCGAGGTGGTCAGGTGAGCCGGTGGTGGCTGCGCCATGGTGGCGGCGTCGGGAGCGCGGCGTGCGTGTGCTCGGCTACAGCGTCCATGGGCTAGGAAGGGTCTTCGGTGTGGTTGTGGATGCTGTGCTTGTGTATCCAGAGGCCGGAGGTGGCCTTGGCCTACGCGCTCACGATGTGGAGCGCCATGGCCGGAATAGCAGAGTCCGGCGGCGAGCAAGGGAAAATCAGGCGCTCACCGTAGGTGTCGTGGGAGATAGGATGGAGGTGCAGTGGAGAGTCGTGGCCGTGTAGACAGAAGCAGTGCAGTGCCGACCCGCAACGGTGATGAAGATGTCGGCGTCGTCTCCTGCTCTGGTGGCTTCGAAGGTGCTCCGACGGAGACTCCTTCTTCCTCCTCTCTCTCCCTTCCTTCTTTCTCTCCTTTCTCTAGCTCGGTGAAGTGGTTGGCCACCAAGTGGCGGCGGGGTGATGGGGCGAACGCTAGGGCAACCGAGGGCCGTGGCTTTTATAGCCGGAGCTCTAAGCTCCCATGGCGGATGACGGAATGGCTGGTGATGTGCCGAGCACATCGGACGGCTCTCGTGCGCGGGGGCGGTTGCGTGGGCGCGGCGCTAAGGTGGGGAACAGGGTCATGCGATGTGCGTGAACCTGGGCCCGCGTCTGCTACTTTGGTCGGGGCTCGGTCGAGAGATGAGGCTGGCGTGGGGAAGAAGATGATCCTGTAGCTGGACGGCTGACAGAGGGGGCCCATCTGTCATCTTGTCCTGATGCGGCGGCGTGCGATGCGTGACGGCTGACGGGAGGGTCCGGCTTGTCAGTGGCGTGCACGTACGGGCGGTGATGCTGGGCTGGCTGGCTGGGCCGGTCGAGGCAGGCTGGGCCGGTCGAGGCAGGCTAGGCTGAGCTGCTGCCTCCCTCTTCTTACCTTTAGTATTATGTTACACTTCTCTCCTGTATATAAATCAAAGTGGCCTACTTCTCCTCTAATAAAATGTTCCATGGTGATAAACATTGGTCAAAGTATTTATTGGGATATTAATTCCATATTAGTTCATTTATTTATAAACACATATTTGTTAGCTTTTATTTAATCAACACATAAATCAAATAAAATCCAAATCACCATGTTGAATATAATGCAACTTGATGTATGCTATGTGGTAAAATAAATTCTAGGTGATGAGGTGAGATACTTGTGCCAGTCATATAGGTTTAGTTAGTGCAAGGTTATGAGTTTTCCTAAATGCCACATCATCACTCAAGGGTTTTGAAGAAACAAAAATTTTGTAGTTGGAATTTTTGGTGTGTGGATTTTTGGGTTGTTACAGTCCTACCCCCTTAACAGAATCTCGTCCTCGAGATTAAAGCGTAACATACTCTTTAAAGAGGTAAGGATATCGTAGCCGGAGGTCAGACTCTTTCTCCCATGTTGCTTCTCTCACAGTGTGGTTACTCCATTGGATCTTGCACATAGGAATAGTCTTGCTTCGGGTTTCTTTGGTATCTCTGCCCAAAATTCTGATAGGGTGTTCTCTATACTCAAGTGTATCTTGAATGTCAAGTGTATCAATTGGGATCACTTCATCGGGCACTCTCAAACATTTGCGTAGCTGGGACACATGAAATACGGGATGTACACCCGTCAATTCCTCAGGTAACTCCAGTTTGTAGGCGAGCTTTCCAATTCTCTTGCATATCTTGTATGGGCCAACAAATCTAGGGGCAAGCTTGCCTTTCACATGGAATCTGACCGTCCCACGTAGCGGAGATACTTTGAGATAGACGAAGTCTCCCACATTAAACTCAAGTCTTCTTCTTCTTTTGTCAGCATAGCTCTTGTATCGACTTTGAGCAATCCTCAAATTCTCTCTTACTTGGGCAACTCCTTCTTCGGCATCTTGAATCTTAGCGGAGTCAAAGAATGACCTTTCTCCTGGTTGGGACCACATCAAAGGTGTCTTACACGGTCTGCCATATAGAGCTTCAAAAGGTGACATCTTGATGCTGGCTTGGTAGCTGTGGTTGTAAGAGAACTCTGCATAGGGTAAGCATTTCTCCCAATCAGAGCCATAATTCAGCACACTAGCGCGAAGCATGTCTTCTAAGATCTGATTTACTCGTTCAGTCTGTCCATCTGTCTGTGGATGATAAGCGGTACTGAAGTCAAGTTTGGTTCCAATGGACTTGTGTAGGGCTTCCCAAAATCGAGACACAAACTGAGGACCACGATCAGATATAATACTAGAGGGAGCTCCATGCAGTCTGAGAATATGTTCAATGTATAGATCTGCTAGTTTTTCGGCATTGGTCTTGGTCTTAACTGGTACAAAGTGAGCAACTTTGGTCAAGCGATCAACAATCACCCAGATGGAATCATTGCCTTTCTGTGAACGGGGCAATCCAACTATGAAATCCATGGATATGCTCTCCCATTTCCACTCGGGAACGTCAAGAGGCTTTAGCAACCCTGCAGGCCTTTGATGTTCAGCTTTGACCCTATTACAAGTGTCACATCGTGCCACATGTCCTGCAATGTCCGTCTTCATGCCTTTCCACCAAAAGTGTTTCTTCAAGTCTTGATACATCTTTGAATTTCCAGGGTGAATACAGTACTTAGAATCATGGGCTTCTGACAGAATTTCCCCTCGTAGAGCTAGATCAGAAGGTACACAGATTCTGTCCTTGAACCAAATGGTTCCTTGTTCATCTTCATGGTGGTTGGTCTTGTAGCCTAGTTTCATCAGACCACGGAGATATTCGATCTCTTCACAATTTTTCTGAGCTTGACGGATGCGATCCGTGAGATCATACTGTATGCGGAGCTCATTCAACGAGCCGTGCGGTAGTATTTCAAGTTGGAAATCATCAATCTCTTCCTTGAGCTCAGGTGGTACGGATTTAGTGATCAAAGTGTGACAGTAGCTCTTGCGACTGAGAGCATCTGCGACTACATTAGCTTTCCCCGGATGATAGTGAATTTCCAGGTCATAGTCCTTGATCAACTCCAGCCAATGGCATTGCCTCATGTTCAAATCTTCTTGAGTGAAAAAGTACTTCAAGCTCTTGTGATCGGTGTAGATGTCACACTTGTTGCCTATCAAGTAGTGTCTCAGATCTTCAAGGCATGCACAACTGCTGCTAACTCAAGATCATGAGTTGGATAACGGTTCTCGTGTTCTTTCAACTGTCGAGACGCATATGCTATCACTCTTCCATTTTGCATTAGTACGCAACCAAGTCCTTGGCGGGATGCATCACAATAGACCACGAAATCTTTGCTGATATCAGGCAATGCTAACACAGGAGTTGTGGTAAGCTTCTGTTTCAATTCCTGGAAGCCTTGTTCACACTCGGGCGTCCATTCAAACTCCTTGGTCTTCTTCAGAAGGTTGGTCATTGGACGGGCTATCTTGGAGAAGTTTTCGATGAATCGGCGGTAATATCCAGCCAATCCCAAGAAACTTCTGACTTCTGTCACATTATGGGGTTGTTCCCATTCTTTCACAGCCTCAATCTTAGCTGGGTCAACTGCGACACCTTCAGCTGATAGTACATGGCCTAAGAAGGCAACTTCCTGTAGCCAAAACTCACATTTGCTGAACTTTGCGTAGAGCTGATGTTGTGCTAGTTTCTCAAGTACAGTTCTTAGATGATGTTCATGTTCTTCAACGGTGGTTGAATAGACAAGGATATCATCAATGAACACCACCACGAACTTATCCAGTTCATCCATGAAAACCTTATTCATCATGTTCATGAAGTATGCGGGAGCATTCGTGAGTCCAAAGGATACCACAGTGAACTCAAATTGTCCATACCTAGTCACAAAAGCTGTCTTCGGGATGTCACTCTCTCGAATCTTCATCTGATGATAGCCGGATCTGAGGTCTATCTTGGAGAAATACTTAGCACCTCGAAGCTGATCAAGCAGATCATCAATTCTTGGTAGGGGATACTTGTTCTTGATGGTGACTGCGTTCAAGTTCCGGTAATCAATGCACATTCTCATTGAGCCATCTTTCTTCCTAACAAACAGAACAAGGGATCCCCAGGGTGAAGCACTGGGTCTGATATATCCCTTCGAGATGAGCTCATTAAGTTGTTTCTTGAGCTCGGCCAGTTCATCAACTGACATGCGATAGGGTCTCTTGGCAATGGGTCCCGTTCCCGGTAACAGATCAATGATGAACTCAACATCACGGTCTGGTGGCATACCCGGTAATTCTTCAGGGAATACATCGGGATAGTCTTTGACTACTGGCACATCATGAACTGTCTTCTCCTCTTTTTGTGATTCTGAACTTGCTTTCAGGGCACATAGGATAGAGGTGGATTTTCTAGACTGGGGTTCACATCTAACAACTTGGCCTGATGGATGGGTCACTTGGACGTATCTAGGCGAACATGATATGATACCTCGGTGGATGGTTAACCAATCCATGCCTAAGATGACATCTAGGTTAGTGGAAGGTAATAGGGTTAGGTCGGCTTCAAAGGTAAGACCCTCTATGGTAAGACTCACTCCCTTACATATGTGGGTGCACTTTAGATCTCCTAAGGGTGAGCTGGTGATGATAGGCTTTTCACATGGGGTTACAGGCAGGTCATGCTCTCGTGCAAACTTGGATGATATGTATGAACAAGTTGCTCCAGAATCAAATAGAACTGATGCAGTATTGCCATTAACTAAAAACATACCGTACACCACGTCAGGGGCAGCTTGTGCTTCCTCGGCGTCCAGATGGTTGAGACGTCCACGAGTAGCAGATCCCTTGAACTGAGACTTCTGTGCAGCTGAGTTCTGAGGGCACTCAGTGGCTTTGTGACCTGGTTGTCCACATGCAAAGCAGGTGAAAGGCGTACCGCCTGTAGGGGTTGGAGCGGGTGCCTTCCAGTTTCCAGTGCCTGATGCGGAGCGGTTCTGAGCTGGGCGTTCATTCGCTGTGCGGGGACGGTTGAAACGATCCTGAGTGTTGCGGTCCTGAGCATGACGGTCCCTAGTGTAATGATCCTGAGCAGGGCGGGAGTATTTGGTGGTGTAGCCTCCACTTCCCTTACTCGATCCAGGGTTGTCATCCCTGTTGTGGCGTGAGCGTTCCCTGGATGGTGCATCTCTGCGGAACCTCTTGCGATCACGGCCACGGAAGGACTCCTCAGGCTTACGCTTTCTCTCCCTGTACTCTTCTCTAGCTTCAGCACGGTCTTTCTCAATCTGGATGCAGCGCTCCACCAGAGCACGCAATGTGTTGCTCTCAATACCGCCAAACTTCAGCTTGATGTGCGGGTTAAGTCCCTTGCGGTAATAGTACAGCTTCTCCTTCTCAGAGTTCACAACATAAGAAGGTGCATAGCGCAGAAGGTTGGTGAAACGGGTAGTGTACTCAGTCACCCTGTCCTTTCCCATCTTGATGTTGCGGAACTCCTCGGCTTTGGCCTCCATTATACCCTTGGGAATGTGATACTCAGTGAATGCTTCAGCGAACTCATCCCACGAGATGTGGGCAGGGTCCTCATGGGAGTCACTGAAACTGTCCCACCAGGCGCGTGCTGCACCCGTGAGCTGGTGTGTGGCAGCTCCAACACACTCATCATCAGTGAAAGTAGTGAGGTCAAGCTTCTTCTCCATTTCCTTGAGCCAGTCATCGGCTACCAGTGGGTCAGGATCGGTGCCATCATAGGAAGGTGGCCTTAGCTTCAGGAATCCTTCTAGCTTCCTTTGGAAGTCATTCTACTGTCCTCCCTGGTGACGGTTTGCTCCTTCAACAAGAGCTGCAAGAAGCTGGGTCTGTTGTGCCATCACTTCCGCCAGGTTCGGTGGTGGTGGTGGAGGAATGTTCTCCTCAGGCGGTGGAGTATTCTCTAGGTGGAAGGGTATCCCTCCACGTCCACGGCCACGGCCACGGCCACGGTTGTTGCCACCACGTCCCCCATTTGGTTCAACTGGTTCAGGGGTGGGCGCACGTCCACGGTTCATTAGGCGATTGGATCGGCGGTTCGGCATCTGCAATGCGGATCATAGAGAATTTAGTGCTTGTGCCAAAAGTGCTTATAATTCAATATGATTACATGATTTTTGACGATTTAAAGAAAAACATTTTCACTATCCAACACTCATTACAAAGAAGCAATAAGATCCATAAGATGCAATAAGATCCAAAACATTCATTACATGGGTTTTATTACATAGCACCATCTCCAGTAGCTACACTTGAAGACGTGCGAGAATCGTACTACGCATAGCATCTCATAATACATCTCATAAGGGGTACATCATGGGGTACAACTTACGGAAGCTACTAACATGGCTCATGACCACGCAGGATCATCTACTCTAACTCATATGCCGCAGCTGGGTTACGACTGTTCTCGATCTCGATCTCCTCGTCAGACTTGTGAAGTCGGGACACATACTTCAGGGCCTCGGCGAGCTCCTCAGTAGGCTTGGCTCCTGGTAGGGTAGGGCAGGCGTCTAGGTTGAGGCGAGTCAGGGCTAACTCAAACTCCTCTATCCTAGGCTTCGTCTTGCTGCGAATCTCCTTGGGTAGCTGATCCCACATACCCTTCATCTCCCTCAGGCGCTTCCTGTCAGACTTCTGCCAAGCCTGCCAAGTCCTCTCACACTTGTCCTGTAGGTACTCGTTCTGCCTGAGTGCCTCGATTAGGTGACCCTGGTTGCGAACGGCCTTCTTCCTGAACTCCTCTAACTCCTGAGTCATGGTCTTGTTCTTGGAATGGATTTTCAGCATATCAATCCCCTTGGACCTCTCTCTTTCTCCTCTACGGTTAATCTCAGCCTTCTTGTCGTCCAACTCTCTCTGCAACTCCAAGACCTTGCTGTCGAGGTAGCAGTTCCTGTTGCCTAGGTCGGCTGCTTTGTCCTGTAGGTCAGCGACCTCGGCTCTGTGGACTTCATCATGATGGTTGAGCTCGTCCTGTAGCTTGGCCACTATCTCAAGTAGACTAGCCCGCTCCTGTGCTCCCTGCGAGTCTCGCTCCTGGTACTCCCACAGAAGGGCCTGGTGCTATCGTCTCTTCTGCTCAAGCTGGGTCACGTACCTATCCTGCTCTAGTAGGTGGATAGCTGAGACGCGAAGGCATCGGTCCTCCTCTGCAAGGATAACTCTGCCTGCTACAAAACTCTGCTCACTAGGGGTAAGGCTGAGGTCGAGGGCCTGGGGAAGTAGATGAAACTCTGTCGTCATCAGGTGCTCATAGTGGTCCCTCATCACTCTGTGAAGTGCCTTGTGTGAGATAGCCTGTAGTCCCTCATCGACTGTGTCCTCTATAGTCAACTCGGTGAAAGCTAGGACAGAAGGTAAGGTAGTGCTAGCTGGAAACTCCACTGAGGTAACAATCGGTCCATCAATTCCTCCTTCCTTAGCTGGCTTCCCGGTGCAGGTGACCTTGACAAGCTCCTCGGGAACACCTAACGTGACGAGAACTCGGCAGAGGGTCTGTGCAAAACCCCCGAGCTCACGTAGGTCAAAGGTAAGCTTGGCGTGGTCCAGAGGTAGCGGTCCTAGAGGCGGCCAGTCGACATTCGTTGCCATCTGCATGTTTCAAGGGGACATGTGTTAGCAGGTCAATAATAGATAAGCCTTGCATAAAAGTAAATGCAGGGTCGGTATATAACCGAAAGAGGGGCTGTTCACGTCCTATTCTATCGTCCATTTCTAAGGGTTTCGTCCTAAGGTCAAGTATGGCTCTGATACCAACTGAAACAACCCCGATTTCCACGATGGGAAATCCACAGAGTCAAAGTGTAATAAGACCGTGGTAGATCATATTACCCAAATTCCAGTCGATGATCACATCCATACATCGATAATATCAGAGTACAAATAGTGCGGAATTACATAAATTATTACATCGCCGCATTGGCGGAATCAAAAGTAGCATTCATTCAGAACAGCTTGAAGATAAGATCGCCAAACTCGAGCATAGGAACGAATCCCTCAACCGTCAAACTCCTCGGAGCTATACTCCTCAGCAGAACCTGTATGCCAAAATTTATCAGTACGATTTGTACTGGCCACTCCCAACCCTATGAGCATTGCTTTGTGGTAATTGGATGCAAGTCGGATATATTCAAAAGGAACCTATAAGGCTGGGGTTTCCTATGTATTAGCATATCAAGTATATAATAGTTTAGTCAGGTTTTAACACCGTTACCACACCCATTCCACCCCATTCCCATTCCTGGGACCGATATACCACCATCTCCACACCTTCACCATACCACACCCATACCATCGCTCAGTCGACAGGCCAACTCCCTCTCGGCACTGTCTCAAGGCCCGTAGCCCCTGGCTACGACCGAACACTCACTCCCTGGGGGAAGAAGAGAAGGACTCATCTCATATCTAGTTTAAGCGAAACCCAGGAAAGGTCCATAGCCGACAAGTCGGCACATGTATCGATCGATCAACCATACTCTCTGCAGAGGTTTTACATAACCACAAGATCCGCCTTCCTCGCTGACCGTCGTCAACTGGGCTGATTCCGGCCGCTTGCTAGCCTAGGATAATGCCACTCTACCATTCAGCCCTGGTTCACCCCAAGTCCGGTCTGGGGTGGCTGAAACTGTGAGTCATGAGCCGGGTCCACAAGGTCTCCATGAAGTCTCGGAAGGGTGTGGGGGAGATCCTCCGTACCCCATACCTCCTTACACTGTCCGCTAACAACCTAGCAGTAGTGGCAATATCCTACCAAGTAGTCCGGCCGTCCCGCACCATATAGGGCGAGTGGTACGTAAGGCTTCCCGGTGAATCTGAGTACTAGTAAGTCCTTAGGGATGACCAAGCCAGAATGTCTCCATCAGGGTTTCCATTTACCGTGCCACCACAGCACCTCCACCCTGGGCTCCACCCACCATAGGTTCACACCCAAGGCCACCTCGTATACCATTTACCCATTACAGGTATCCATTTACCCACCACAGGTATCCATTCCAGGGGTGCCCAGGTAGCACCCTACGGCAAGACTTGCCCTAGGCTCGTCGTATACTCCAACTTGGTCGACACAACCCTCACCCTCCACTCACCCAAGTCACACACGCAGCACTCTCCCCGTAGTCCAGTTAACACCGGTTTCCACCACGCATCAAAGTATTATAAGCGTAGTAGAAGTAATAAGCAATAAAACATAGTGGCGAGCGTGTGTCTAGCCTAACAGCAGGGTGAGCAAGGGTAAGGTTGCGTCAAGGTAAAGGCCATCAAGAAGGTATACTACCATGCAAGTCCTATCATAGTATGATTATGACAGTAAAGTAAAGCAATAGCAGTTCTACATTAGCCATGCGTAATAGGTGCTACGAGTTTGGGTGGGATGTGGCACCTTCAGTGTAGTCATCTCCGTACTCCTCTCGGTACTCACGATCCTCGTCCGTCCGGTTTTTCCTCTGAGTCTGCAAACGATCGCATTATAGTCGCGTTAGCGACGTCTATAGAATAGCACAAAGAAGCAATGAAAATTCAAAAGAGCCAAATGCACTCAAACATGGGTTCATTGCGTAGAGTTTGATTTTAGATGAATTTTGGTCCTGGTTTCGTATTTTTCCGAGGTCGTATGAATTAGTTATGAATTTCCGAAGTTTAAATCTATTTCCGAAAATGGAAAAAGGCTAAATTAATCCTGGGCTGACACGTGTCACACTGTGACTGGTCCACGATAGTCTCGGCAAGTGAGACGGAGTCTCGGTGGTCTCGTCATGTGGTCTCGGCGAGCGAGATGGGGTTTCAGTGGCCTCGGCAAGTGGTCTCGGCGAGCGAGACGGAGTCTCGGTGGCCTCGGCATGTGGTCTCGGCGAGCGAGACGGAGTCTCAGTGGCCTCGGCATGTGGTCTCGGCGAGCGAGGCGGAGTCTCAGTGGCCTCGGCATGTGGTCTCGGCGAGCGAGACGGAGTCTCAGTGGCCTCGGCATGTGGTCTCGGCGAGCGAGGCGGAGTCACACTGGTCTCGGCATGTGGTCTCTGCATGTGGCCTCTACATGTGGCCTCTGCATGTGGCCTCTGCATGTGGCCTCTACATATGGCCTCTGCATGTGGCCTCTGCATATGGCCTCTGCATGTGGTCTCTGCATGTGGCCTCTGCATGTGGTCTCTGCATGTGGCCTCTGCATGTGGTCTCTGCATGTGGCCTCTGCATGTGGCCTCTGCATATGGCCTCTGCATGTGGCCTCTGCATAGGGTCTCTACATACGGTCTCTACATGTAGTCTCTACATGTGGTCTCTACATAGGGTCTCTACATACAGTCTCTACATGTGGCCTCTACATAGGGTCTCTACATACAGTCTCTACATATGGCCTCTACATAGGGTCTCTACATACGGTCTCTACATGTAGTCTCTACATGTGGTCTCTACATAGGGTCTCTACATACAGTCTCTACATGTGGCCTCTACATAGGGTCTCTACATACAGTCTCTACATATGGCCTCTACATAGGGTCTCTACATACGGTCTCTATATGTAGTCTCTACATGTGGTCTCTACATAGGGTCTCTACATACAGTCTCTACATAGGGTCTCTACATACAGTCTCTACATGTAGCCTCTACATAGGGTCTCTACATACGGTCTCTACATGTAGTCTCTACATGTGGTCTCTACATAGGGTCTCTACATACAGTCTCTACATATGGCCTCTACATAGGGTCTCTACATACGGTATCTACATGTAGTCTCTACATGTGGTCTCTACATAGGGTCTCTACATACAGTCTCTACATGTGGCCTCTACATAGGGTCTCTACATACAGTCTCTACATATGGCCTCTACATAGGGTCTCTACATACGGTCTCTACATGTAGTCTCTACATGTGGTCTCTACATAGGGTCTCTACATACAGTCTCTGCTCGTGGCCAAGGGGGCTGTGGCTGACTATCATCGACTCGGTCTACGTGGCTATCTTCCAGTCATCACGGTGCTGCTCTATGGCTACGTTCCAGTCTAGCGAGGTGGTCAGGTGAGCCGGTGGTGGCTGCGCCATGGTGGCGGCGTCGAGAGCGCGGCGTGCGTGTGCTCGGCTACAGCGTCCATGGGCTAGGAAGGGTCTACGGTGTGGTTGTGGATGCTGTGCTTGTGTATCCAGAGGCCGGAGGTGGCCTTGGCCTACGCGCTCACGATGTGGAGCGCCATGGCCGGAATAGCAGAGTCTGGCGGCGAGCAGGGGGAAATCAGGCGCTCACCGTAGGTGTCATGGGAGATAGGATGGTGGTGCAGTGGAGAGTCATGGCCGTGTAGACAGAAGCAGTGCAGTGCCGACCCGCAACGGTGATGAAGATGTCGGCGTCGTCTCCTGCTCTGGTGGCTTCGAAGGTGCTCCGACGGAGACTCCTTCTTCCTCCTCTCTCTCCCTTCCTTCTTTCTCTCCTTTCTCTAGCTCGGTGAAGTGGTTGGCCACCAAGTGGCGGCGGGGTGATGGGGCGAACGCTAGGGCAACCGAGGGCCGTGGCTTTTATAGCCGGAGCTCTAAGCTCCCATGGCGGATGACGGAACGGCTGGTGATGTGCCGAGCACATCGGACGGCTCTCGTGCGCGGGGGCGGTTGCGTGGGCGCGGCGCTAAGGTGGGGAACAGGGTCATGCGATGTGCGTGAACCTGGGCCCGCGTCTGCTGCTTTGGTCGGGGCTCGGTCGAGAGATGAGGCTGGCGTGGGGAAGAAGATGATCCTGTAGCTGGACGGCTGACAGAGGGGGCCCATCTGTCATCTTGTCCTGATGCGGCGGCGTGCGATGCGTGACGGCTGACGGGAGGGTCCGGCTCGTCAGTGGCGTGCACATACGGGCGGTGATGCTGGGCTGGCTGGCTGGGCCGGTCGAGGCAGGCTGGGCCGGTCGAGGCAGGCTAGGCTGAGCTGCTGCCTCCCTCTTCTTACCTTTAGTATTATGTTACACTTCTCTCCTGTATATAAATCAAAGTGGCCTACTTCTCCTCTGATAAAATGTTCCATGGTGATAAACATTGGTCAAAGTATTTATTGGGATATTAATTCCATATTAGTTCATTTATTTATAAACACATATTTGTTAGCTTTTATTTAATCAACACATAAATCAAATAAAATCCAAATCACCATGTTGAATATAATGCAACTTGATGTATGCTATGTGGTAAAATAAATTCTAGGTGATGAGGTGAGATACTCGTGCCAGTCATATAGGTTTAGTTAGTGCAAGGTTATGAGTTTTCCTAAATGCCACATCATCACTCAAGGGTTTTGAAGAAACAAAAATTTTGTAGTTGGAATTTTTGGTGTGTGGATTTTTGGGTTGTTACACAGCTACCTGGACGCCGCTCGTCGCCCGGCGAAGCCGGTCGCTGTGTCCCCGATGCGCGCCCAGACTCGTTCAATTGTGATTCTGGCCGTAGCGAAGTGGAGGCAGGCCGATAGGGTCCTGTGCGAAGGCAGGGGAAACGCAGTCGACCGCACACATAGCTGGTGTATAGCTTGCCTGTTCGTTCAGTGGATGGCCGAATCCTGGCACGCCAGCACCTCGGCCGCCGCGGACGGGTCTCCGCCCCCAACGCCAATGGGTGATGGGAGATCCTCCCCCGGCAGGAGGCACAACCTGCGACTGCTTCAGCTGAGCCTCACCACGACACAAAGCAACCTCTGTAGACCCAAAAGGTTCCCGCGGAGCTTCACGGCAAATGCTTCAACTGCCTTTCCTACTCGCACCGAGTAGCGACTTGCCGATTGCCACGGCGTTGCCTGCGCTGCCATGGTTTTCGCCACCACGCCAAGCACTATAGGCGCCCCAGGCATGCTGATGTGGCATCGGCGACGAAGGATGGCGACCGACCGCGGCACCCCGCTTATGGCGGCAGCCCACCGGCCTCCCAGCACGCACCCCGCGCGGTTGGAGCTGCGCCAATTGCTGCTGGGGATGGCGGTGGAGGGCCTCCACGTCGGAGACGCCGGAGACATCGGCGACGATCGAGGGGGGATGGCACGACTACAACGACCTCCAATGTCGCCAATGACCGTGCTGCCCGGGAAGGTCACGACGAGCCGACCAGCGAGACACGCCATATATGGGGCCTCTCCAAGCTCGATCCGCTGTTGCTATCACCATACCCGGACACCACACACGCCACATGCGAAGTCTCAGAGGACCCGATGCTAGAGGAGGTTGCAGCCTCGTTCGTAGCCACCAGTGTGAGCACCTGCGCCACTTCAACAATGGTCTCGCACCCCGCTCAGTTAGCAGCGGACTCGGTTCCACCGCTACTCAAGCACGGTCAGTCTCAGGTCACGCCGCCTCAGGCCACGCAGAGCACCTCAGGAGCTGACGCGCCTACACAGGACGAGGTGGGTGGTCCGCCTAGCTTTGGTCTGGCCGAGCCCGCAACGGTTGCAGACATGTTTAGTACACCGCCTCGAGAGGACCGCACGGTTGATGTCAGCGACCGCTCCGCCGCACGCCGCCTCAAGAGCTTCACCAGGCGCATGCTGAAGAAGGTCGACTCCCCGCTTATTCGTGGAGGTTCACCAAGCTCAAGACATGTTCAGTTCCCAAGCAACCTCCTGCTAAGCCGGTGCTGCCGTGGCGAAGCAGGCGGTTGGCAGCTCAGAGCCTCTCTCGAGTACCTGCTTCCAAGCAAGGTGAGGTGCTGATCATGCAGCGTATGGGCTACACCAAGAGTCCATCAGCGCCATCCTCGTCGGAGCTGGAGGCCTTTGACAAGATCTTCGACGGTAGTCTGATTGCGTCCAACGTCGAAGCGTTGGACGCGCTCTTCCTGGGCGGTGGAAAGGGCCTGTCCAGGCAGCCGCGAAGACGCAAGACCACCTCCTAGGTCACACCGCTGTGTCGGTTTTGGTTGTTTTATATTTATCTAATATCGAAATTAGAGGTCTTTTGCTAGGATGGTCCGGTTACGGCTATTTTAGGTCAACCTCCTTCGACGCTCGATAGAGGCGCGTTGTTTGTATGTTTAAACTTTTCTTCTTAATACAATGATACGCAGATCTTTTGCGTATTCGAGAAAAAAGGCCTTGGTTGAAGCCCTCACCGCTATGGCCATACGCCAGCACGTTCATATTGGTGGCTTCTTGTCTAGCCTGCATGCAAGGTGTTTGTGAAAATGTCTAAGAGAAATGGTGATGTGTGGTGAAGGGAAGAAGAGAGATGTGATATGGTGGCAACTCCAAAATAAGCTGATGCAAGGTAAGCAGATTTATCTATACAGTCTAACAAACACCGGTCATTCTCAACCTTGCTCATTTCATACATGGAAAAGAAACATGAGTAGTCGCACTAGGTTAGCACGACGCAACCCAACCTGTCTCTGGCCATCCATACGAGCCACCCTTGTGCAGGGAAACAAACAGGCCCATAATGTTTTGGACAGCATAAAGTTTGTACAAGTCAATTTTTTTTTGTGAGAAAATACTAATACATTGGATTATTTCGCGTAAAACCACAACCTACCTGAACTTGTGCACCACACTACTGCAACTGCCAAAACTTGTGGCGCAGTAGAGTAATTTTGCTTTGCCACATCATATGGTTTGGCGCGGCCAAAAAAAAAATTAAATATAAACAGAAACATTTTGGAGTTATTTTTATAATATGATTTGAAAAAGATTAAAAAAACCAAAGCTTCCGCCTATAGTCCCGGTACCATGGGTTCAGTATAATCCTTCGTCTGGGGGGTGTTTTTATGTAGAGAGAGAAAACAATTATAGCATACTCTAGAAAGTACTGTATACATTTCACCCCAAAGAGTATATAAACAATTATAGCATATTCATATTCTTGGTGTTTACGCAGTCATCGTCGCTAGTTCTTGGCATTTAGCATGCCTCTAATTGCTAGTGTTATCATACTGCGTCTGAGCATCCGCCTACTTTTAACAGAGGGATCAGTCACCCATGCATGCTCTAAGCATACTTGGGTTGAAACTTAAGAAAATCAGATAGTAGCTAGCTTTCATGGCGGTCACTAGCGGCAGCAGGCAAGAGAGGTGGAGCCTCGTCGGCGCGACGGCGCTGGTCACAGGCGGCAGCAAGGGGATCGGCCACGGGGTCGTCGAAGAGCTGGCCGGGTTCGGCGCGAGGGTGCACACATGCGCGCGGAACGCGGCAGAGCTTGAGGAGTCCCGGCGCCGGTGGGCGGAGAAGGGGCTCGTCGTCACCGTCTCCGTCTGCGACGTCTCCGTGCCGGCCGACCGGGAGAAGCTCATGCACACGGTCAAGGCGACCTTCGACGGCAAGCTCGACATCCTGGTGAACAACGCCGGGCAGGTGTTCTTCAAGCCGGCGGCGGAGTGCACTGCCGAGGACTACTCGCATGTGATGGCGACCAACTTGGAGTCAAGCTTCCATCTGTGCCAGCTCGCGCACCCTCTGCTCGTCAGAGCGTCCGTCGCCGGTGGAGGAAGCGTCGTCCATATCTCCTCCATCGCAAGCTACCTGGGTTACCCTGGGCTCGTGCTCTACTGCATCTCCAAAGGTACCAATACGTGCATGCTATGCTAATTAGATATGCTAGCAAAATATGTCCGTGCGTTATAATAGGACGTACAGTTTATTGCACGGTACTCATCAATAATAATAGGCTAGCTATTTTTTTGTTGGATGCCTTGCCTAACCTGAGATCAAATAATTTCAAGGTTCATAACAAATGTTAGAGCAATAGAAAACTATGCGTAAAAAATTAGTAGGAGATTGCCTCAACTTAAATATATAGTTATTGTGTGCACTATTACTGTGAGTTTAAGAAATGTGGAAAGTAAGCTACACACATCTCTTGCACGTGTCGCAACTGGACAAACTTAGATAGCCAGACTATAAGTGGGTGGTGTCACCAAGAGTTGGGCTCCATACTCAAAGCGAAACGAGTCAAAGTGAGAAATGAAAGAAAATAAAGAAATATTTACTCTTTACTATTGGTCCACGAGTAGCTGTCGATGTGGAACACCCTGGAAGCCCCTCGTCGCCTTGGCGACGACGGCCGAAGCCAGGGGCGGACAGCAGCGGCGTTACCGACGACGTTGTTGTTACCGTCGTTGGTGGTAAGGTAGATGGCCTACTGAAGTCAAATCTACAGCTCCTAGCCTTGAGGTTTGGTTTGCTTTCTGGATGGATGCCTGGAACCTCAAGACGTCGTCGATGTATATGGATCACATGACAGAAAACAAAAACGGACATATGACAGAAACATAAACAAAAATGGACACGGGAAAGCAGGTGGCCGACTCATTCCATGGCAGACCAAAAGAATGGAACAAAAATAGAGACGGAAATTTTGTCTGCAACGGGAGAAAAAAATATCAAATACATTCACGGATTCAGGAAAAACATAAAGCTTAATTCAGTTCTTGAAAAGAAAACGGCCCTAAGGTAAAAAAAAAAAAAACTGGCCCAGAGCACAGGGCAGGTTCCCGGCCTGCTTTTTGGCCCGGCTAGAGCCGAGCGCGCAGGCCCCACTTCCCTTGCTGAAAACCTGATGCAGGAGTGGTGTGAACCGTCGGATCATTGAGGTGGACGGCCAGGATTTTTCTAGCCAAAAACAACAGGATATAAAGCACCACCGGCGCACAGCCGCATCCACCGCCGGCGCTGCAGTGGTGTTTCTCGCCGGCGCGCGCATGCGACTGGTCATGTGCAGCTCCGTCGAGAGCTCCCGCTGTGCGACCTTTCCGGGGGATCCTTATGCACGGCGGCGGCAGCCCGAGGCCCGCAACGGAGGCAGCTGACGCGGACGGCAGCTGCCCACATGCCCGCGCGGCGGGGTCTCCTTAAGCGCGCACTGGCGGCGCCGGCCATCATGGTGCGGGCGTGAGCCATGCGCGCAGCGCACGGGACGGCGGCAACCACGCGGCCGAAAACCACGGCGATGGTCCGTCCCGACGTCTGCGCCCCGTGACGCCGCCGCGCGGACACTACCGAACAGCCGAGCTCCGATCGCCGACCTCCATGCCTACCCCGAACCACACCGCCGTTTTCGCAGACGCCTACTACTTCCAACACCGGCCACGGCGACTTCGGATGTGCCCACGACGCCGCGCCATCTTCCTCAGCCTCGCAGGCCCCGAACGCCGCCGCAGACCGCCCGCGACGCCAACCAGGAGCTGGTGCCGAACCTCACCACCGGACACCTACCTCCTTGCCGTCGTACTCCGCCGGCTGCGCCACCCGGACTGCGACCACGCCAGACCGAGCTCCGCCGTTCTGCTTCCCTAGTCGACCTGACGCGCCGAATCCCGCCGTCCATGACCTCGTCACGCCCCTGCCTCCGCCTCGTCGACGACCCACGGGCTCAGCAATGCCGTTGGTTGGATTTATTGGTTTGATTTGAGGAGTTCTTGCCTTGTTGAGGTAGTCTGATTTGGATTTGTATCGTATTTGGGACATGTATCGTGAAGCAGCCGACTCGGTCTTGGGGAAGAGAGGGAGACGGAGAAAGTCGAATAATTTCATCGGTGATATAATGTCGTCTGGATAGGCCAGACGAAAATTTTATATATATATATACACACACGTACACTAGCAAACTACTCCCTCGATTCCAAGTTATAAGTCATTCCGAATTTTGGAGAGTCAAAGCATCAATTACAAAGAAAATTATAAAAAATTATGACATCAAATAGGTATGCTATGAAAATATAATTGATGAAGAATCTGATGATACTTAGTAGGCATCATAAATGTTATTATATTATCATATAAATTTGGTCAAACTTGAGATGTTTTGACTCTCCAGAATTCTTGGAATGACTTATAATTTGGAACGGAGTGAGTAGCAAATACGCCCGTGCCTTGTAACGGGACCCAATACATATAGGTGTCGACTTCTATATCATCGCTAGATATGAGTTGTTATAACTTGCTAGCAAACGTGCCCATACGTTGCAACGGAGCCCGAAACATCTTAAGATCGGACTATGTATCATCGCTAGACGCGAGTCGTTCGAACTCAAGTTACAATCATGTAGACACACCAAGGACATGAGAACATTCTAAGAAGTAAAAAGAAAAGACCGAAGAATTTGAAATAAACGTCGATACATTTTTTTTATACATTTAGTTAACTTACCATATAATTTTACTCTTACTAAACATATACTATATTTCTTTTATCCTTTAGACAGAAGGTAGTACGACATTGAGCTGACCATGACCAGTCCATGATATTCGTTAGCGGACCCCAAATTTTCTTTCACTTCACTTATTTCTCGTCCACCTACAAATATTTTCGTAGCCTCTGCTGGCAGGCGGCAACAATTTCCACGCCTCCTTATTTCTTATCCTCTCACAACTGTGAACACCTTTTGTTTCTCTCCTTTCTCTCTCACCATCCTGAGCAGCTGGGGAGGAACATATGTGAGGCGTGCAGGAGGAACGTGACTGCTTATGCGCATGCTGGAGGATGCAAGACACGTGCATGGTTGATTTTGGTTAGTTGGGAAATGATTTTCATCTTTGTTTTATGGTTTGAATCGGCTACGCAGCGTGGACTGTTGAAGAAATATTATACTTTTTGTTCGAATCGATCTGATCTGTAGATTTGTTTTATGTGTATTTGATCAGTTTATCAAATTTATATGATAGGATTCGCACGTGAAATTGTTTGCTTGATTGATTATACGTGATAAAACTTACCCATGGCTGCTGCTTCTATCCGTTTCCATGGAGACGTGGTCTGACTCGTTGACGTTATCTTGGAATAGTGATACGGAAATATGGCTCTCGAAGTTACGGCTGCCGCAAGTTTTGAGGGAAAAAATTTTTGGTGAGCTTCAGTCACTACCGGAGGCGGTCTCTTTGCCGAGGGCCCCCATTAACCCTCGGCAAAGGCTTTGCCGAGCAAAGAGCTCTCGGGGAATTTTGAGTCGGCGAAGAGGGTCTTTGCCGAGGGCCCTTTATCGGGCACTCAGCAAAGCCTTTGCCGAGGGCTGGAGCGGCACTCGGCAAAGAAAAGCAGCCGTCACGGCGCCGGCGCCTGGGACGGAGTCTTTACCGAGGGCCGTCTCCGAGGGCCCTCGGCAAAGAATTTTTTTTTTTAAATCTTTGCCGAGGGCCTCCAAGCATGGCCCTCGGCAAAGAAATGTGCAGAACTTTTTCAAAAAATCTTTGCCGAGGGTAATGGGACGGCCCTCGGCAAAGAATTATTTTTTTTAAAACTCTTTGCCGAGGGCTTCCACGCAGGCCCTCGGCAAAGAATTTTTTTTTTAAAAAAAGTCTTTGCCGAGGGCCTTCAACCATGGCCCTCGGCAAAGAAATGTTGCAGAAATTTTATTTTTTTTAAATCTTTGCCGAGGGCAATGGGACGGCCCTCGGCAAAGGACCCTTCTTTGCCGAGGGCCTTGTTCATTGCCCTCGGCAAAGAGGCAGAAATTTAATTTTTTTTTTGTTTTTTGCATTCCATCGACACAAGCATTTCATATATATATCATACAGAACCCATTTTCTCACAATATATCACAACCATAATTGTGAACCACAAATCACAATATATTACAACGACAAGTCACATGTTCATCATCATTCACATGTTTATTACGACAAGTTCATGGAATCCAAGCACAAGTCAGAACCATAAACCACAAATATTACAATAAAGTCCAACCACATCACCTAGCACTAGTCCTCATCAAGGTAGCCTATGAGACGGTGGTGAAGGAAAGGCGGGATCAGCCGGTGACGCACTACCGGGATGATTGGAACCCGCGGACGAAGGCTGCACAAAGGAGCAGAGATTGCATGTGTGAGTAATCCGGGAAAATAGTATTGGAACTTAGAGATTGCATCTAATAATCTAGGAATACAAAAAGATTAGACTTAATTGAAAATTTCGGCAGCACCTCCCCTGCATAAGGAGGTTTTCAAAACCTGCAAGAAACAACGGCACGAACACCGACATCCACAACGGCACGAACGCCGACATCCACAACGGCACGAACGCCGACATACATGCAAAGCACAAGCGAAAAGTGAACTTTCATACTTACAGGAGTAGCTGTAGGAGTAGCTACAGGAGTAGGAGGTGCAGGAGGTGAAAACTGCACAGGTACACCCGATGCTTGCCCAAGACTTTGCATGATCACCATCATCTCCGCCATCTGCTTCTGCGCGGCCTCGAACGCGACCTGCTGGGCCTGCAGCTGTGCGGTCAGTTCCGCGTTCTGCTCTTGACTTTGCCTTTTTGTTTCTTCCAGCTCGGCCTGCAATATTTCACTCCAATGTATCAGTAATGCAAATCTAATTTAGGTGTGTAAATATCAACGTACGACGAGTAAAACAGGAATTACCTGGAGTGCCTGGACCTGTTGCAGTGCTGGAGAAGGCCGTGAGCGTATGGGCTGACTGGAGCTCGTGCTCCGTGCTCGGATAGCGTCGAGGGAGGGGAACAGTGGTGGAGTCGATGGTGCCGTCTGCAATCCACAGCCACCCGTGCTTCTTGCCTCCTCCGAGCCTCATGATCGTCTCTGCATCAATGGGCTCAGTGCGCACATTGTAATCTTCCCCATAGATCTCCCTTACCGAGGACGTGGACTCTTGGACTTTAGTGTACACGTTCGAGTCGGAGTACACCTGGGGTGGGGCAGCCGGGTCGAAGGAGACAGAGGACGACACCTTGCCCATGTGGGACATAGCCCACGCAGAGAACTCCGAGACCTCGCCCGGGTGCGCAGCCTCCTGCGAGAAAGACGGGAAGATGGTGAGAAATCAAGCAGAATTGAGCATCAAAATAAATGAAAGAAATCACTTACGTATGCTTGTTTGTATCCGGGGAGGCTGCGGCTGCCTTGATGGTGAGTTGGACCTTGCCTCATCAGACGCTGTTCCCGCTGCCTCTCATGCGTGTCAACAAAGTCCTGTGATAACCACTTGTCTACGATCATGGCCCAGCACTCGGGATACGATCGGCACCACCAGGGAATCACCTACAAGTCATCGAGTATTTGACATATAAGAAGATGAAATTGAACCTACTTAGTATCAAAACGAATCATTATGAATGTTATTCGCCTACCTCAAGGTACTGGTCCTGGGTCAGCGTAATCAGTCTTGCTTGAGGCTTGGGGAGGGACTGCTTAAGTACCGACCTGTAGTAGTCTATGTGGGCTTGGACGCACCCATGGTGGTGCATCTCGGTGACGTACTTCCTACAAGCTGTGACAGCCGCCCGATCCGCCTCGGCCTCAAGTCATTCTTCGGCCTTGAAAAATTTCTGCATACAAAACCGATGTATCCATTCATTATTTCAATAAAACATTTAACCAATGAATGCGTTGTATTAAGCAATGTTGTGCGAGAGAAACTTACCCAAAACTCCGCCAATACCCGCTCCTGCTTGTTGCGGTAAGTGTCATCCGTGACCAGCGCGTACCTGTCCCAGTTGGAGGCTGGCTCCCGCACCACCGGCTCTTCGGACAGTTGCACAATGCCGGGGTACCATTTCCTGCACAAAACACCAAGGATGCTCACGGGGGTGCGTGCTGAAGTACCTGACAAAACCAACCAGGCCCTGCACAAGTGATTAAGAAAATTTATCAGTTTCTCTTATGATTTCCAACATATCTTATGAAGTAATTGTGATAACATCTATAGTTACTTACCTCTTTGCCATAGGCCGAATCACTAGGCGGTTGTGAGGAAGCGGAACTGGAGGGAGGCTCATGGGACCTCGCTCGTAGGGAGTCCGGGTAGCGGTACCCCCTCCGTCGCCCTCGAGCCCCTCACCTCCCTCACCCTCGAGCGCCTCGCCTACCTCACCCATCTGCTGACCCCTCTCGTCCTCCGACGAGGACGTGGCCATGGCCATCACGTGCTCCTCCTCCAGCACCTCGTCACGTGGCGAGGGAGGAGACCGCTGCCTCCTGTGGCTGCTGCCCCTGGTCCTCCTCTCATCACCTCCTACGGACGCTGCCTCGAACGACGACCCCTCACCTCGAAGGAGAGGGCGGTCTCTTCCGTAAACCGAGGGCGTGTCATGGCGTGGACGTCTGCTCGCCATCTTTGTTCAATCACCTACAATCACAAAGAATGAACAAGACTAATTAGTATATATATTAGAAATAGATTCAAAATATATAAACAAAACACAAATTAAAAAACATAGTATTACATGTATTAGGAATAATCTTCATGATTGGGATCATAGGTCTCATCATCACTGTCAAAATTGTCCAAATGGGCAACACTATCCGAAGGTTTTATGTTGTCATCATAGTCATTGCCTAGAAGTAATCACTCAAGCATTGCTATGTCCTTGGCATTTACCACCACATCTCCATCGACCTCGCCATCAACCATTTCGTTGTCTACTTCCATTTCGATTGCTTCGAGTAAGACTATCTCAAACGTGCCTGGTAGCCCATCTTCTTGATAGAACTGTCCATCATATGTGTTTGCGTTGAAGTTGTAATTATCATTGTTTGGGGCAGGTAGTTTACCGTGTGGAGATACCTGGTGCACAATAGCCTAACCCTTAAGATCCTCTTTGTCTTGGTTGGCGTATCGAGTATAATACACCTGCACGGCCTGTTGAGCCACAATGTAGACATCTTTTCCAGGATAGATGGAATCTTCTCGAATCTCGACTAGCCCAAGATGAGGGGTTTGTCTCGTTGATCGAGGATTAAACCAGTGGCATTTGAACATGATAGGTTTAAGAGGTTTGTCTCCATGAAATGAGAGTTCATAGATTTCCTCAACTCTACCATGATAGTCGAGGCCATCAGTGCTGGGCGTACAAACTCCACTATTTGTGGTTTTTTGTTTGGGCCGAATCTGCTCGTAACTTCTTGTGTGGAAGCGATATCCGTTCACGTCATAGCCGGTAAATGACTTCACCCTAACATCATAGCCGTTTGCAACCTGTTTCAACTCGTCACTCATGGATGAACCGGTCTGGGCCTGCAAGGTGAAGCATGATAGATCGTTATATTAATCAAACGTACGATCACCTTGGACGATCGAACGTATGAGCTAAATTGGACATTACCTTTTGTTTGAACCAAGAAATGAAATTAGGCCTCCCCGCTCCCGCACCCCGCGAAACAAGGGTGTCTTGTTCATGCAAGGTAGGATCCCTTGATTGATGCTAGAATTCACGAACAAATTCCCTGTCCGAACGAGAATCAATGGGGTTGGATGCAGAATAGTGACGGCGTATTGAAACAAGTTCGTTGAGAACTTACTTGATGAACGACTGCACCTCGGTAAGGTTATTTAACACATATAGCATGATACTGCGCCACTCTTCATTTCCCAATAGCTTCGGGGTTGATCCACTTGCACTGCCGAGTTGGCCTTGGAAAAGGCTGAGGGTCGATTCATTTTCGCCAGCATTATAACGAGGGAGTGGATTATGATTGCTAGGAAGGTTCGGCTTGTAGTATTGCGTTGTGAAGTTTGCCACCTCCTCCCGAAGGCATGCCTCTGCAATGGAAGCCTCAATTCTGGCTTTATTTGTATATTTTTTGCGAAGACTCTTTAGACATCTCTCGATTGGATAGCACCAACGGGCCTGCACGGGCCCCCCCAAACATGCCTCGGACGGGAGGTGCACAATCAGATGCTGCATCGGCAAGAAGAAGCCGGGTGGAAAGATCTTCTCCAGCTTACAGAGCAACACAGGTGCCGCTTTTTCCAAGTCCTAAGCAACGGTCCGAGATATCTCCTTGGCACAAAGATGGCGAAAGAAAAAGCTCAACTCTGCTAGCACTAGCCAAACATGCTCAGGGACATAGCCTCGGACCATCGCCGGAAGAAGCCGCTCAATCCATATGTGGTAGTCATGACTCTTCATCCTGTTGACTCACAGAGTGCCTAAGTTCACTCCCTTGCTAAGATTCGCTGCATATCCATCTGGGAACATTAACGTCTGGATCCATTTTAGTACTTCCCTCCTTTGATCGATTTGCAAGACGAAATTGACCTTAGGCCTTTTCCAGTTCTTGTTTCGGACACTAGGAGGCTGCATCGCTTGATTCGGTCTATCGCACAACGTCGCTAGGTCCACTCTAGCCTTAACGTTGTCCTTAGACTTGTCAGTGTCTATGAGAGTTCCCCAAAGTGCCTCGGCGATATTCTTTTCAGTGTGCATTACATCAATATTATGTGGCAGAAGAAGGTCATCGAAATAGGGGAGCCTCATCAAGCCGGACTTATGAGTCCACATATGTTCCTCACCATATCCCACAAAACCACCTTCTTCATTGGACACGAGAGCATCTATCTGAGCATGAACCTCGGCACCAGTCCTCAAGTGCGGTTTAGGGTCTGTCACTTTGACACCTTTCATAAAGCTCTTGATGTCTTCTCTGAATTCATGGTCTATAGGGAGGAACTGACGATGCTGGTCGAACGATGAATACTTGCCACCCTTCTTCAACCAAATGAACCTCACAGCTTCCTTGCATATTGGGCATGGGAACTTCCCATGAACACACCAGGCGGCAAATAACCCATACGCCAGGAAGTCATCCAGGGAGTAGTGGTACCAAACGTGCATTTTGAAGCTTGTCTTTATAGCTCGGTCGTATATCCATACCCCCTTCTCCCAAGCGTGAATCAATTCATCAATCACATGCTCCATGAACACACCCATATTACTCCCCGGGTGTCCAGGAATTATCAATGACAAGAATACGGTATGCCGTTAAAAGGAGATGCCGGGAGGGATATTGAGGGGGATAACAAAATGGGCCAGCATGTGTATGGGGCAGCCATCATTCCATAAGGATTGAACCCATCTGTTGCCAGCGCGACACGTACATTACGGGCCTCAGCTGCTTTGTCACGATGTTTATCATTGAAGTACGTCCATGCTTCAGCATCAGACGGATGTACCATCTTTCCAGGATTGTACCGTTTGCCATCTTTGTGCCATGTCATCTGTTTCACGGATTCCTCGATCATGAATAGCCGTTGGATCCTCGGTAGGAAAGGAAGGTGCCGTAGCACTCTCGCGGGGGATCGGAAGCTGCTTTTTCTGACCATCACCAGAGTCTACCTCTAGGTACCTAGAGGATTTACACTTTGGACAGTAATTTGCGTCCTTGTGTTCTTTCCTAAATAGGACACACCCCTTTGAACAAAATGTATCTTGTCATACGGCATCTTAAGCATACGAAGGAGTTTCTCTGCCTCGTACAAGTTCATCGGCAAAGTGTGCTTCTCCCGGTAGCATGGTGCCAAACACGGCCAACATCTTATCGAAGCCTTCTCGACTCAGGTTTAACTCGGCCTTCAACCCCTATTACGCGTCCAACCACATCCAGCTGAGAAATTGTTGTACGCTCGTGAAGGGGTTTCTGTGCCGAGTGCAACATTTGTAGAAGTCCTTTGCGGATTCCTCCATCTCCTCCTTCTCATGTCGTTCAGCGAAGTGAGCTTGGTGGGCGTCATCTAGCATGTTGCTACCACCGGCATCATCATCAAAAGCCTCGAGGCGTGCTCTCACCACCTCGCTCTATACGATCTGCTTCACCATGGTAGATCCACTGTTGGTAGCCAGGCGTATAACCATTGAACACAAGATGTCTACCCATGGCCTTCTCGTCTACCTTTCTCCTATATTCACTTTGCTGCAGGGACACCAAACTAGAGAATGTTCCTCCTGCTTCCTGGGCCAAATGCATGTTTCCAGAAACGATCTATCCCCTTCACCCATTCATAGTCATAGTCACTACCGCCTTCTCCAGCCCGTGTACATCCACTGGCGGTCCTCCATCCTTTAACATTTACATCACAGGAGTATTGTGACCATCAATGCATCTACGCGGAGTTCCTAATGTCTAATAGGTGAGGATAGGTCCTAATCCCACCCGTGATGCGTAGATGAGGTCAGTTTCCAGGCTCCGCTCCTCTCTGAGACAGAATTTCGGCAGCACCTCCCCCGATATTCTCCCGATACACGTCCTGCTAGGGAGAGTGTGTATCCAGGAGAAACAACAGGATGGCTGATGCTGTGAAACTCCATCTCGGATCAGAGGGACCATTAAAAAACTAACCCAGTCTAAGCATCGACGGGCGTGTCCAAAAAATGTTGGACAATATCCGAAACAGATACGGGTCAACAAGATTATATGCAAAGATCACGCATTACCTATGGGCCGTATCTCTTTCGGCACGGGAGTCGCCTAACTGGTGGTTACGCCGGTGGCTACGCCAGGACATGCAGGAAAAAGAGGTTATTTATACCTAGTGGTGTCGGTTGGAAGTAGGCTAGGGGGCAGTGGGAGTCGATGCAGTGGCGAGGCGACGCAGTGCAGGCAGAACCGCGACACGACGAAGACGATCGGGGTCCTCGGGTCCCCTCCGACGTGCTCTTCTCCTGCATAAAAAGGAATAGGTTATTGTTTGTTCAAAATTTCGGCAGCACCTCCCCTGCACGGGGAGGTTTCCAAAACCTGCAAAAAAAACAGGATGGCCGACATTCACAACGGCACGAAGGCCGACAACCACAACGGCACGAAGGCCCTCATATCAATTTACGGCACGAAGGCCCACACAACCACATACGGCACGAAGGCCGACAACGAGAGTTTTACCTAGGGTTGCGGTGGAGTCGGGCGTCGCGTGCGGGGGTCACTTTCTTCTCGGCGAGGTCGAGCGGCGTCGGATTCTCCTCTCTTCCCCTTCCTTCTCCTCTTCTCCTTCTCTTCTTCCTCCTACTCACCCTCTGCCTCCTCCCCTCCAACAGCAGCAGGGCGACGGGGGTGGCTGGGGACAGGCGGGGTGGGAGGCCGCGATGGGCCGGAGGCCGGGCTGGCTCTTGGTGGGGCG